>NW_019230771.1:116682-132283 GCF_002742605.1 Olea europaea var. sylvestris
TTATGTGAGAATATGTATTTTGGTTTTGTTTTTTCAAAGTATTTGAACATCATACGAGGCTGACTTTGAGGTTTTTTGGTTCCCTTCTAGGTACAAATTTGATGATGAGAGGGTCACTAAAGAAGATATAAAGAGAGCATTAGAGGAGCAGTATGGTGGTGAGGAAGAGGTATGATCTCTACATTTGTATCTTGTTGCACTTCCATTTTTATTCTGTCTCTAATATTCATTTTGTCCAACAGTTGCCACAGACGAATCCTGGTTTCAATAATACTCCATTTAAATTTACAAAATACTCAAACGCCTATATGCTCGTTTATATACGTGTGAGTGATAAGGATAAGATAATCTGTGATGTGGATGCAAAGGATATTGCGGAACATCTTAGGGTAAATTTGTTAATTTCTAGATCTGGAATTCATTCTTCCATACTATTTGATGTAACGAGTTTAGCTATAAAACCTCACATCGTTTACTTGTTCCAGATAAGACTGAAAAAAGAACAAGAAGAGAAGGAAGACAAGAGAAGATATAAAGCACAGGCTCACCTTTATACTATTATCAAGGTTATCCTAGTTGATCATTTTTCTCGTGTAAGCTTGGTCTCTGCTGAATTGGTTTGCTGAAGCAATTTACCGGAATATGCAGGTTGCTCGAGACGAGGATTTAAGGGAACAGATTGGGAAGGATATATTTTTTGATCTTGTTGATCATGATAAAGTCCGTAGTTTTCGAATTCAGAAACAGATGCCTTTTAATCTTTTCAAGGTGTGCTTGCTTACTTATCTTATCCATTAATGAATTGAAACTTGAGATTGGATTTATTTGTTTCTGGGTGATGAATGTAGAGCAATTTTATTTTATTCTATTTTTTGAACATACTTGGACAAAGACATTTATCCATGAGAAAATTGCTTGTCACTTAAGAACCCAAATATGGTAAATGTCAACGTTTTTAAATCCTGTCCTGGAAAAGGTGAAGGCTCAAGGTTCAAATGTCAATGTTAGGGCTTAGTCTCTCTTTAACTAAAAATTTTCTTTGTTTAAATCTCTCTCTCTTTTTTTTTTTTTTTTTTTTTTTTTTTTTTTTTTATCCGTTAATGTTTTTTGTTCAAATCCATGGTTTTCATCTCATTTATTTGTGGTTAGGTTACATTACCTTCTTTACCTAGACATTCAACTTTCTCTTCAGTTTATTTATAGTTCTTATAGCATTGGTGTTGGCCCACTAGCCCCCGGGGGAGGGGGGAGGGGCAAGTTTCGCCGGAGAACCTATATAAGTGATTAGGGTTGGACATGGTCCGGTTCGGTTCTAACGAGAATCGAACCATCCTGAAATTTTCATTAATTTAGTAAATGGAACCATCAGGTCCAAATTTAATTATGGAACCATTCGGGTTCGGTTCCAGGTTTCGTATTATAAATAAGTTTTTTAATATTTACAAAGTTATATTAATTCAATGATATGTTCAATTTTAGCTCTTAGAAAATAACGCAGTCCAATCTTATGTGTCTTTTGCGTCTCGCTTTGTTGAGTTTTTTTATAGATTTGATTGTTATGATCACAGAAAGAGAAAGATAGCGAGCTCACAATAATTAAGAGATGTGTTGTCGGGCTTTAATTCAATTTCTCAAAGGTAGAAATGGCACTACAGTAGAGTAACAGATTTGAATAAAATTTAGGTCAATTTGATTAAATTGGCTTTGAACTGAAAATTAGAAATAGAAAAATTATAGTTTTTTTGTTTGAACTAAATTAACTAGTTAACAAATTTATTTAAAAAAAAAATAAATTTTTTGCTTATTTAAAATAAATTAATTAAAAAAATTAGGAAAATTTGGTTCTTCAGGTCTTGATCTTGAACCGAGAACTGAACCAAACCCGTCGGTTCTGGATTCAGATATTCGTTCGGGTATTTAATTTAAGAAAAACCGCTCAATTCGATCCGTTCGGTTCGGGAGTTTTGTCTATCCCTATAAGTGATCTATCTTGCAAACGAGATTCAACCTCGTTCAAGTTTCCCACCACCACCATTCCTCTAGAAAACAAGTCTCAGTCACTATATTTATTCTTTGAACAAATAGCTGCTTTGGCCAGCTTCTTCATTTTCCACCCTTCAATTTTAAGCTACTAAGCTTACATGGCAATTCACAGTTTATGATTCCTGCCATATCTAATGCTTTGATATGGCATAGGAAGCAGTATTTGTTCCGTTCTTTTGTCCTTTATGATCTTGCAGACAATATAGTTCGATTTTCATTATTCAAGTTGTTCGAACTTTTAATTTTTCACTTATGATTGTCAGTTATCCATAGCACATGTCTTGATTAAATAATTGTATCAATTTGATACATTTTAATGTAAGTTAATGTATGTTTTCTCTCTTCTTATACAGGAGGAGGTTGCCAAAGAATTTGGTATACCAGTTCAATTTCTGCGTTTTTGGATTTGGGCAAAGAGACAGAACCACACCTATCGTCCAAACCGCCCATTGACGCCACAAGAGGAAGCACTGACTGTAATTCATTGTTTCCTTCTCCTTTTTATAAATTTACATAATGGTGATGTTATCTGTACTGATTACAACTTAGTATTTGCGCTTATTGAGTTGAAGGTTTCCCGTTCCTTATGTCTACTCAACTTTAAGAGGATGATTGATTTATGATTTAGAACACTTAGAAGAGCACCAATTTACACACTGTTAAAAGCATAATAGGTAATGAGAGTGGATCTAAAGAAGGTTTAGCACCAATTTACAAACTGTTAAAGAATAATACGTATGAGAGTGGATCTAAAGAAGGTTTAGCAGTTTTCAAATTATTGTGACTGTGTGGTGTGACAAAAGGGTTTGATTATAACCAGTTGCAAGAACCTTTTGTGTACAGTAAACAGTCCTTGAACAAAGACTGAGATGATTGTGGAGAAGTTGGATAATGCAAGCTGGGTAAGTTAGAATTGACTTCGGGTTTTAGGAAATGAATTACTGATGGACAAGAAAATAATTTCCTCAAAAAGCGGGAAAAATGAGAAAAAGTAAAAGAGAAGAAAGCAAATGTGGAGATTACCCTGTTTTGAGTGGGTTTTATAAACCTCTTAAAGAGAACCAGGAAAATTGTGCTTAAATGAATTTGTTACCATAAATAACGAAAGTGAGGTACACTTGCTTCTTATAATCAACACTTAATGATCTTTGATTTCAAAAGTGTATGAATTGTCACAAGTAATATAATAATAAGTCAAGTATTGTTCCCACAAGGACTATTCTATGGCCCCATTTGTTTCCCATTTATGTAAAAATGAGAGTGAAAAATATAGCCACTACGGGTCCAACACGAGATATTCAAACATTGTGACTTGATGTGATGAATAACAGTTATATTTTTCATTTTAATGGGGAAAGAATAGAAAACAAATAAGCCCTGGTTGAGCCTCATTTTTCATGAAAATATATTTTTCAATAGTGATTTGACACCATTTTAATCACACATTTTTCAATAAAATAATATTACAAACAAACTCAAAACTTTTTCTTATTTTTTAGTCACGCATTTTCCGTGATAATACTATTTCAAAATGCATTTTTCTAGAAAAAAGGGGCTCAAACAACACCTATATACCAAAATTAAGAATCCTAACTCTATTTGAACTGCCAATTGGATAAAGGGGAATTATATCTAGTTAAACTACTTACTAGAGTTATACTTAATCAACTAATCTACGTTGTATGTTAGTAAAACTTGGCTATTGGATTTACTTTGATAAATAAAAGTGTTAGGATTCACTATTTCACCTAAGTTGTTCCTTACAATCTCGCTTTTCAAGTTCCAGTCCAATGGTTGTATTTGATCAAATTCACTAATTTAATTAATTTACTTCTCTCGAGTTTAAATGAATCCTATTTAGTTTAGTCAACTAAGTGTAACTATATCTTCTTCCAAATTGCAGGATTTTACTACTTGGTCTAAACAAATAACTTGCTTCTCGGCTCGTTGCTGTTAAGCAAATCTAAGTAATTCGTGCAGTAAGAAATGAAGTGAAATCGGTACATAAATTAGTTAACAGTGTAAAACATGAGTGTTGAGAACGTTCAAATAGTTCCCCATACTTTTCCAAAAGTAGACTTCAGTCCTCAAAACTTGTAGAATCATTTTATATAACTCTTCCAAAGTTTTCAATTAATTCCTTGAACTTCCCAGCAATCGTGTAATTCCATCCTTTTGTCCAATTTAAGCTCAAAAACTCTTATTTTTGCCTATTTAATCTTCAATTTGGGGTTTTCACCTACAAAAGCAATAAATACACAATTTTGAGTGGAAATTCACCCCAATAATCAATATTTATCGAGTTTAAAGTTCAACATAGGCATGTAAAACTCATTTATCATCTAAAGTTGCTATAATCTTGGTTGGGATGAGCAATATGTTTGCTAATGCTATTTTAAGGTTGTCTTCTATGTTGACATTTAGAGATTGAACTTTTTCGCAGTTGATAGTTTTCCTAGAACTTTGATGAGAGCATAGTTGCTTATTGATGGCTTTAAATATGGAACGGGCAGGGATTCCTCTAGAGAATTAAAATTCTGTTCATGTGATTATTTCCTTTTCTCTATCTTGGTGTGGGTGGGGTGGCATTGTACCCCTTAACCAAAGACATGGAGTACTTACCTGGAAAAAAGTAAAAACACTGTAATCAATCAAATCTGGTCACTCTTAATCCATCAAAAAGAAGAAAAAAAATCGAAATTAACCAGGCATTTCCATGGTATGGACAACAAAGTTCTTCCATGTATTGGAGGCACAACACTAAAACTATTATTGATGGAGAATAAGGATAGGAATTTAAGATATTCTGAGAAAATTAGGATAGAAGGTAGAGTTTGGGTTGGATTATATCTCAGTAGTTTGACTAATTAGTATCTTGTTTATTTGACCAGTTTTTGATATATTAAAAGTTCTTTACCCTTTAAACAAATTCGTCTTTCTTCTCTGTGTCCTCTTATTCTTTTCCTGTGAGATTTCTGCATCATATTACTTCTATGGCCAAGCCTCTCTTTTCCGCCTTTGACTTAGTTTTTTTATTTTTCTTCATTATGGTTCACAAACACTCCATTATATTATTGTGAACATCTTCCTTAGAAGTTTTTTGTGATCAAATGATCATCATCTTTCCAAATTTCCTTTTTTACCGATCCAAATACATTAACAACATATAATTTCTTTCTTTTTTAACTGACCCAAATCCATTAACAACATATCTGATCATTACATATGGATTTAAATTGGTAATTTTATAGCATTAAAGCATTATCAACACATCAGCTGTACGATATCGAAGATTACAGGCTAAAGTCAATATTACAGTGAGGTTTTACGTGTTCGTCAATTCTTCTTTCCATATACTGTCTGGTTGTCTCATCACTGCCTTATTTCATTGTGGTAGTCTTGGGTTGATTCTGTCTTACTCAATCACATTCACTTTTGTTCTAATATTTCATGAACTTCGTGGGACAAATCCTTTATCTGCTATTTATTATTATTATTTTTAATTCACCTTGTGATAAACTGATAATGATACTGTACAGGTGGGAGCATTGAGAGAAGTTTCTAATAAGGCCCACAATGCAGAGTTGAAATTGTTTCTGGAAATAGAATGTGGACAGGTATCTTTTAACGGTCTACTAGATAATCTCGATGGCTGTCGTCAATGTGAACAGATAAATTCTATGATCTGTTCTGTCTGTAATTTATTGATAAATGTTCTATATATAGGACTTACATCCTGTCCCTCTACCTGACAAAAGTAAAGAAGATATTCTACTGTTCTTTAAGCTTTATGATCCGGAGAAAGAAGAGCTTAGGTACTTTTGTGCTTTTCTGAAGTCTGTGAGTATATGTGTGTGTATTTGTGTTTTTGTGTGCATCCAAACCTTTTACATTATTCATTCTTCGTTTCCAGGTATGTTGGTAGATTTTTTGTCAAAAGCTCTAGTAAGCCAATTGAGATTCTGACAAAACTTAATGAATTGGCTGGATTTGCTTCTGATGAAGAGATTGAACTTTTCGAGGTTTGTTGATTAGTACATTACAGCACACTTACACTAGCAGTGAAATATATTATGCATCATCATCCATTCTTCACCAATCCTTTTGTTTGTCATTGCTACAGGAAATAAAATTTGAGCCTTCTGTCATGTGTGAACGCCTTGACATAAGAGCTTCATTTCGGTTTAGCCAGGTTTTTATTTTTATGTTGGGCTATTGAAAATTTGAAGGTATTATTCTATCTTTTTTATTTTCTAATTCCCCACACCCCCGCTTATCTCTTTTCCCCCAGATTGAAGACGGTGACATCATTTGCTTCCAGAAAAGGCCTGTCCCTGAAGGTGAAGAAAAATTTCGATTTCCAGACGTTGCTTCTTTTTTGGAATATGTGAAAAATCGCCAGGTAAATTTTGTACTTTTTTATATTAAAATACGAGTGTTTATTTTCATTTTTCCTCTCCTCTCTTTGCTTTTGATATTCGAAGAAATGATGCATACTTTCTAATTTTTGTGGCATTATTCATGTTTATTTTAAAGCCTTATAATTGAACAAAATGCAATAGTCCAAACTTAAACAGTAGGCATATTCTCAGTACCATCTACAGTGGTTAGCATCATAATTGATTGGCTTAATTGATCTACACTGTCATCCAGGAACATGGAGTGGATACTATTCTGTAGTAAAATATGTACATCTGGTGTCTTAGTTCAGACATGTTAATGCGTTCAGAGACATCCCATATGGGAATCACCCTCTCTTTTTGGTGGTTTTGGGAGGGGGGGGGGGTTTGGGGATATGGTGTACTTCCTACACAACAATATAAATCTCAAAAGGAATGAATAAGTTTTACTTTTAGAGATTATTGCTTTTATATCAATTAAAAATAAATGTATTTGCATTTCCATTACATTATCATTTGAACTCAAGCCACAGAAAATATGTGGGAAATGAATGGAGCCTTTATTGTGAAGTCTGGTCACATATTGCAATCTCCTTCAGTTATCACTTCTATCCTCTCATCGCAGTCTCTTGACATTTTCTATGGGTTGCTGCAATTTAATTCCTTCTTTATAAAACTTTTTATTATATATATATATATATATATATCTTTTGATTTTGTGGTACTGAGAATGTAAATGTGGTTCTTCCGCATTTTTCTTGCTTCCTCTTCATTCCAGTTTGATATGGGATCGCTATTTGCAGATTGTCCATTTTCGAGCTTTGGAAAGACCCAAGGAAGATGAATTCTGCCTAGAGTTGTGAGTAATTTCTGATACCATTGTTGCCGACAATGAAGGACTGTACTAGTAGTATGGTTTTTCTTTTTACGTAATTTTGAGCAACATTGAGCAGATGTGTTTTTAACCATTTTGGCATGAATCTCTAGGGCAAAGAACCACACTTATGATGATGTTGTGGAAAGGCTGGCTCAACGTCTCGGCTTGGATGATCCGTCTAAAATTCGGCTTACTCCTCATAATTGCTATTCTCAGCAACCAAAGCCTACTTCCATCAAATATAGATCAGTTGATCAGTTGGTAGACATGCTTGTGCACTACAATCAGGTATCTCTGACATGAATTCTTCTGCTTTTTCCTTTTTCTTGTTGGGGGTGGGGCGATCGATCCATGGATTAATAATTTCTGGTTTCCTTTTGACAGATCTCTGATATTCTTTATTATGAAGTACTGGACATTCCTCTTCCACAATTGCAATGCCTGAAAACTCTGAAAGTTGCTTTTCACAATGCCACAAAGGACGAGGTAATTACCCCATTACATTGATACGTGTTCTGTAACCTCTTGACTTGATTTTGTATAAAATCTTATAGCCATTAACACAGTGTTCCTTTTCAGGCTGTGGTGCTCAATATTAGGTTGCCGAAACAAGGTACTGTTGGCGATGTGCTTAATGTGATCAAAGAAAAGGTTAGTTCTTTGCTCTAGGCATGCTAATCTGCATATTATTATACTCAAAAAAGTGAAACTTCTATTTTCTTCATTATTCCTTCTGAATTTCAAGTGGCTGTTGGATTTAATTATGCTATTCAGCTTTTTCTTTTTCTTGTGGGAAAAAAGATGTATAATGGATAATGAAGATGACCTTTAATAATTGATTTCCTTGTTTCGACTCAGCTCTGCTTTGAATAAATAGGTGCAAAGAAAAGGGTAAGTTTGACATCTTTTATGTCTTTCTGCAGGTAGAGTTGTCACATCCAAATGCTGAACTTAGGTTGCTTGAAGTTTTCCATCACAAAATTTATAAGGTAATGTCCCCTGTGATGAAGTTGAATTGATTGAGCCCTGATGATGTTAGCATAAATTTTTCTGAACTACACTTTATGGCTCAGCTTTCTTTATAGGGCTGTCATATGCAGACTTGTGAAATTGAATTTCTGTATTCTGTTACTTTACTATTATTGATCCTTTCTTCGATTTTACTGCTATCACTACTCTTGTGGAGTTGTTTCGCTTGGAGAGAATTTGTCTTTACATGGTTTGGAAACCCCTCCGTGGACATAGTCTTTCATTGGGACACACTAAATTGTTATTCTGAGCCACATTTGTGATTATTGAATGGATTGCAAGTTTTTATTGAAACAAGTATTTCTTTACATGATGTAAAAATGTTCTGTTTCTCAATTTATGCAGATCTTTCCTCTCTATGAGAAGATTGAGAATATAAATGACCAATACTGGACATTGCGGGCGGAAGAGGTGAGCTCTTCTGCTTTCAAAATCTCCTTTTTGCCTTCTTTGCCTGCTCTGTTTATTCACACACACACAGTTTTATCTTTGGTTAACACACACAGTTTTATCTTTGGTTAACCTTGTTATTTATTATCTTATAAAGTTGGAGAGAAGACTGTCTGATAGAATTGTGGAAGAGTCGAATAGGGGTGTTAAAAAGTTTCATGGTTGCTCTTTATGTTTTAGCTTAGCAATATATTGGACTGGATGGAGATAGAGTTAATATTTTTTGCAGTTTCTGAACATTCACCTTGCCCCGAACAAAGTCTTTTGTTCTTCTCCATCTCTTTGTTGATCAGATTCACATAGATATTCGCTTGTACAAGTTCAGCATAAAGTTTTTTTATCTGTTGTTCAAGCCTTTTTTTAAGCAGGAAGGAAGGGAAATCCATTGAC
Source organism: Olea europaea var. sylvestris (assembly GCF_002742605.1). Taxonomy (NCBI): domain Eukaryota; kingdom Viridiplantae; phylum Streptophyta; class Magnoliopsida; order Lamiales; family Oleaceae; genus Olea; species Olea europaea. The sequence goes on from NW_019230771.1 coordinate 125,872, forward strand.
CAACCCCATCAACTTCACCCCTTAGGAACTTAAAATTCTTTTCATGTGCAGCAGCGATTATTATTTTGGAAATTGTTTCAGTTTGTCTTTTCTAACATGTTTGTCCTTTTTTATATGAATTTTTTTCCCAACTCTGTAGGAGTTTTAACATTGCTATTTGGATGGTCATGCTCATCAATTTCAATCTCTTTTTACTTAACAATGGTATGTTCTTCATCTCAGATTCCAGAAGAAGAGAAGAACCTTGGTCCAAATGACCGTTTGATTCATGTTTACCATTTTACAAAAGAGAATGCTCAGAATCAAGTGGTACTCAAGCCTTGACATTGTTTCTATGTTAATTGCATTTAATGCCATTTGATAGTATTTGGAGTTACTGATTAAGCAGTGATGCTCTTGATATGGATATGCAATTTAAGATGCGGGTAATATTTATTTATTATTTATTTATTTATTATTATTTCCCTAAACAGCAAATCCAAAATTTCGGGGAACCTTTCTTCTTGGTTATTCATGAAGGTGAAACTCTATCTCATGTGAAATTGCGCGTTCAAAAGAAATTACTGGTTCCCGACGAGGAATTTTCTAAGGTATTAACAGTATAAATGCTGTCTTGAACAACTATGCTTTGCTCACTGCAAGTTCCTTCTGCTGAGTTTTTTGTGTAGTTTAGTTAGTAAAATTTTTGCTTATTTGGAGAAGTATTTAATGCCAGTGGAAGTTTGCCGCATTGTCACTGGGTCGTCCGGAGTATCTTGAAGACTCTGACATTGTGTCCAGTCGTTTTCAGGTCATATTTTGGGTTCTAAGTGCTTTTTTTTTTTTTTTTTTTTGGTCTTATTATTCTTTTATTTAGTTCTTTTTTTTCCTTGACCTGTGTTGTCCTCTTCCAGAGAAGAGATGTTTACGGTGCTTGGGAGCAGTACCTTGGGTTAGAGCACTCTGATACTACTCCAAAAAGGGCTTATACAGCAAACCAGGTAATTTTTAGATTGATACAGTACGTGTGTGATTTATATTATTGTGCCGCACTGGATGGATAATAGGAGATCTACTGACATAATAATTTTTCATCTGATATTTATGAAGTATATTTGAATTCGAAGTGCATTCCCACTTTTTTGTTATATCTGTGTAGGTTTTGAGGATTCCTCCAGAAAGAATGTTTGTTTCCTGGAACATGTATTCTAATCCTTTACTTTTGTTTCAATGATAATTGCAGAATCGTCACACGTTTGAGAAGCCTGTTAAAATATACAATTAAGAAGAAATGCTGTTTGGATGTGTTTGCTCTTGATGCAATGGTGAAAATGTAAAAAATTTGAAGTCTGCTATACTGAAAGGAGAATGAAAGGTAGAAAAGGGAATAGCGTGATAGTTTTCTTTCTCCCCTAGTTTTTCCGGCGACAGTTTCTTAGACTATAATTATTGATTTAGCATGGGGAAATGGGGGCCTTGACTCCCAAATGTATCTTGCTTCTTGTGGTTGGTTCAATATACGCAATAAACTTCCTGTTTTTACCAGTATTTTCAAGGTGCTTCCTGCTTTGAAGAATCCGGGAATTTTGTACGGTACATGACAACATTTTGGTTGTAAAGTGGCTATAGTTAGGCCTTTAATAATCCAGCTATTTTCTTTATTTCTTTTGTTCTTTTATTAATTCCCTTTTTGTTGTATTTCATGTTATGTAAATTGGGGATAGGTTGTAAAAGAAACTTTTATACTGTCCTTTAGTGGAGATTGAATTTTACGCTCAATTTTGCACCATCATTGGAGATGCATTTAGAAGGGATTATAAACCACCTTGTGTGTGAAATATTCAGTCTGTCAATTGAAGAGAGGAACTTAATGCAGTGTTTGGCTTTTGAAGCTGGTTGGATCTCTTTGCCCCATAATCCAGAATTGATTGTCAAGGTAGGGTGATTGGAGAGTTAATTTTTGTTTGGCAAGGGCGATTTACAGGCAGCTGAAAGGAGAAAAGATAGAAGAGCTTAAAACCATCTCTGTCTGCCTTGTATAAGAGTGTTGGTATTGCCTTGCATCTCTTTCCTGAATAGAAGTATAAAAGCTAGATGTTGATCCCTTTTTGTCAAGCTTCTTCAAGTATTGGTGCATTGTTCATGGCAACGGTATGAGCAAATATTTCTTCTAGCATTTGGAGTTAGGGATTGATATATAGATTGAATTTGAAAGTGTCTAGAAAATTATTGAAAAGGTCTTCTATCTGAAATGTTAGATATGCTGTCTGTTAAGAAATGTGAAAATGCAGTTGAGAAATGTTTGTTCATGGCTTCTTATTCACAATACTTGAGGACAGAACATCATGTTCGAAAATAATTAGTATTTTTGAGTTATTTTTCTTACTAGTACATAAATAAGCCTTTTTTTTTTTTCTTAAAAGTGAATTTTTAGTTGAAAGTAATTCTGTACTTAACGAGTGAATCGCTATTGGTTTGATATCAATAATGGCTGTTGTTTCAGTTAGTTGAGGATACATTTGTATCCATGATGGGATAGTACATTCCAATATATTCTCTACTATATGTATATATATAAACTGTGTCGGGTGTGATATGGTGTATCAAAAGAGGCCTTTTAAGTGTACAATTTAAAAAAAAATCACGAGTCTCAAACGTGTCATTCTTAACTTTTCTTATTCTATCGTCGATAAATTTGGATCCGTTGTGATCCACTCAGATTGAATGTGCATATTTTTATTTTAAGTGTCGAAAGGCTTTTGATAGTTTGAAGTTGGCAATGATGGTTAGGTTGATGATTAGCTATTTTAAAATTTTTCTTTTGGTACTCGATAGATTGATCACTTGCATTTGGCAAGTAAATGACGAGACCGTTGCCTATTTCATGGTGAATTATTCTAGATGAATAGGGCCATATTGGTCATGTCCGTTCAGGGACCTGTCCGTTTAGTATCACTTTTTCATTATAATTTTCACTAGTTAAATACATTTAATTCAACAAGTAGCTGCCTTTGTTGCTTCTAAAATTTCTAGCACGGGTTGAATCCCTCAATTACTATTATTTGACCATCATTTGAAATTATCCTTTGTAGAATTTCTACAAAATAATTTCTTGACCTCGACAACGGTCACGTGATTTAGTGACGATTAAGTCGCTAGCTTGAAGAGAGATGCATGCTTGACAGGATATAAAAATTGAAAAACAAGTTAGACTCATAAGCGCCTGTAGCTCAGTGGATAGAGCGTCTGTTTCCTAAGCAGAAAGTCGTAGGTTCGACCCCTACCTGGCGCGTCTTTCCCTTTTCATTTTTGCTTTTCTCTCTTGCCACTACTCTTATATAGTCCTTTAATTGAAAATTAGAATTTTAGTAGATTTTGTACACGATTTGTCCTCCACTCAATTTTTAATAATTTTTTTTTCAAGATTTTTGGATTTGAATAGAATTTTATAACATAATTTCATATTATAAACTTCAATAAATTTCATTAACACGTTACGAAAAAACTTAAGTTTGTCATTAAAAATAGCGATAACTGAAGCGGATGTTTCAAACCTTTTAAAATGTGTTGATTACATAAAGTCTTAGCAATGGAGGTTCCAAACATTTCAAACTTAGCGGTAGGAGGATCTCTTGACGGTTTTCACCCAAAAAATTGTTAGTTGATTAAAAATCAATGTTTGACTATAATTTGATCGATCTTTAAAGGGCAAGATAATATTTTAACCTTCAATTAATTAAAAAAAGAGAAAAAGAAAACTTTGCATTGGAGGTTTCAAACCTTTCAAAAATATGCAGTGGAGATCCCAAACTTTTTAAAATTGTGTGGCAGAGTGACCTCCGAATGGTTTTTATCCAAAAATTTATGTTTTTGTTCATATTAATTTCTTCTGTTTTAGTTAATGGTAGACTTATATTTATGGGCTCAAAATTCATTAAATATGAGGAGACAGACTAGAATTTTCTAATGAGTTCAGTATGTATTTTATGGGCTCGAAATTCATTAAAAAAAAATAAATACAAATCATTTCAATTATGAAATGTTTAAAAATTAACGAGTTATTGGGACAGAGATCTTAATAAGATCCATAAATTTGAGTTTATGACACCTAATTTTGAATGAAATCTATTAAAATATAAGTTGAGGATACCTAGATATTAATACACCATTAAAATATGAATTGAGAACATTTCGAAAAGACCTTCTAAATGTAATCTAACTTTTATTTTAGAGAGCTGATACTTGCAAAAGGTTTGAAATATTTTCAAATAGAGAATGAGTTAGATTCTCTAAATTTGGATAGCCAAATCGATCGTCTATTCTTACTTTATAATAATTGCAGTTTATAAGTTATCGAGTTCAATACTCATACTCTACTTCTTAAATTGTTCAAATCATATTTGAAAATATTACTTGTTGATATGTAATAAAAATATGTTAAATAAAAGACGAGTAGAAAAAAATATTTCTTGAAAAAGAAAATGAAGAGCCAAAATAGAGAGCGCTATTGAAGTATATAAAATAATTAGACATCGTTGATATAAAATAGAGAGCATTGTTTAAGTATATAAAATGAAGAGCCAAAATAGTTGTTGATATATAATAAAAATATTGTCTTTTCCCGCATCGAGAAGCCCTAGAAACCCGTGACTAAGCTTTAAACAAATGTGTTTGAAAAAAAGAACTACTGCAGTAGAAGAACAAGAAAAATGCTACATGTACAGATGAATTTACAGGTACTAAAACGACAAAAGTTAATTGGTTGGTGCAACTTTATTTTTTTGGGTCCAAAATCCAATGAAACCTTGTCAGCCGATGTTTTGTAAATTAGTCTGTAAAAAAAATCGGTACATGTAGCATTTCTTAAAGAACAATTGATGACAAGATGATTTTACTATGTAAAAGCTCTATATTTAAATGGGCCTCTATATACACCTCTATATACTATCTTTTTATTTATTTATCTTAATCAAATGATTGATTCATTCCTCAATCACTGCAGCAGACCTTCTTAATAATAGATTATTGCAAGTTTATTTATGCCTATCTTCCCCTCAGTGCCTTGAACATAAGCTCAAGTGCACAAACACCCTCGTACTTAAGCATAATTTTTTGTCCGGTCATGTACCTTTCGAGTCGACACCTTTATACGAAACAATCAAGTTTCAAATGTCAAGATTAAGAAATCAAAACAATTGAGCAAAATTTTTTTAAAACTGAAAGTAGCAATACATTTCAATTGCCTCTTTTACCCCACTAGTCAATGAACCATTCGGTAGTTTGGGCTACCAACTTTCAGGTCGGCACCTTCATACGAAACAACCATGTTTGAAATCATAAAGATAAGAACTCCAAACAATAGGACAAATGCGTTTTTAAATTAAAGTGATAACACATACTAATCCCTTCGTTTGCCTAACTAGCCAATGGACCCTCCGATAGTCCAGACAAGCACTTTTTGGATCAGTGACTTTTATATCTAGAATGATAGTTTATCTCTACAGATGAATTCATAACTATTATATTTATATTTCATGAAGTAATAATGGTGCTCATATGATATGTTATACATTTTAACCCCTAAAATCACACGTAGAAGAGAAGCTTAACAAAATTTGGCTTCCGAAACCAACTGTCGAGAATTTCAGAGTCTAACTGTGGATAACGACAATTCATCTTGATAGATGATTTTGTTAGGGATTGACATTTACATTTCACATTCATATTTGTTTTCCAAGACATGAAGGGTTAAATTATGACAAACGTAATGTGTGTTATACTCATAGCTTCAAATAGCATTATACTCGTCCATAAGTTTTATATGTAAATTCAAAGACGTTTTCAAGAATAAAAATAGAACGATCCAACACTTAAAACAACACTCAAATAATCTTGAATAATCATATAAAGACACACTTAACCATTATTCGTGCATGTTAACTAGAATATACACAGTTCAATCTTGGCTCATTTCACCAACTAAAAAATTAAATTCAAACTCAATTTGTCTAATAATGATCAATAACCATTATTTACATGAAAGAAAAGTGAAAAACATAATTATAAGAAATAAATTCATAGATAATCTACATAAACCATAATGTTAACATTTTTGTAGACCTAGAAAAAAGACAAACGAAATGAAAAAAATAAGACATATTGTATCAATTCAGGACAAAAATTATGAAAAAGAAAAAAATAAATACCCCTAAATTTGAAAAATTGGAAGAGAATAGAGCAACAAATGCAAAAGGAATGAAAAAAAAAAGAAAACATCAAGAGATTAATGATGATCTTCATCGACGGTAGACTGATTAACGATCATTTTACTTCAACCCTAGACAAAAATGGGGGTAGTCTTGAACGAGAGGAAATTGAGACGTTTAGGTTTGGGGAACGAGAGAGAGAATGAGAGGATTTTTACCTTTTCAGT
>NW_019230771.1:132338-161032 GCF_002742605.1 Olea europaea var. sylvestris
ATATATAAGTAGTGAGGTAAGAGCATTTGATATGATGTTTTAAAATTTTTTGTACTATTTTTTCATCTAGTCAAAATAATTTTTAATGAAGAACATGGAGAGTATTTGAATAATTTAGAGGGATAAAAATGTTCAAATTTGACAATTTAAAAAAAAATAATTAAAAAAGTAACATTTTTGTAAATACAAAGTCAAAAATTGATTATTTTGATAATTTCCGCTTATTTTTTTCCCAAAAATCTACGGAGGTGATTTTGGGCACGAGACCATCTTTGCCTCACATCAGGTCCGGCCTGCGTATAAAATCACCTCCAAATTATCGCACGGTAGCTACCAAAATCCGATAAAATCGGATGTTCGTTCACTTTTTATATCAATCTCTACTTCTTTCTCCAAATCCATATTTCAAAAAAAATAAATAAATAAATAAATAAAATAAAATCACGTCTTCTAGACTCTCATTCAAAGATATTGCTCCAATAGGAGAAAAGAAAAGAAATTTATTAGTTGTTTAGTGTTTTGAAACGGGGGATCTTGTGTTTATTTGTTTCTTGTTATGAATAATTGTATTTTTATTGGGTGGGAAAAAACGGCTAAGAAATAATTTCGAAGATGAAATTCGGAGAGACTTTTACAGAATATTTACATGGGGACCGAGAGAGGTTTTTGCAGAAGTGTAGTCATATTGAATATAAAAGGCTTAAAGAAGTGTTGAAAACTTGCAGGAGATGTAATGCATTCAAGGGTTGTGCTAATAATGTTGAAGAATACAATCAATTAAGGGAAGATGAATCGACTCAATCCACCCAGTTATATGAATCTTGCCCGTGTAAGTGTTAATTTTTTTCTTTATAATTTGTTTTTATTTGTTGTCATTTTTTGTATGAATTAGAAAGTGTTGATTATGTATTTGTTTGTAATATTTTATTCAAAGTCATGTACATTTTTTTATAGTGCAAAATCTTGTGATTATGGTGTTTTTCCTTTGGATATAGAATTTTCTAACGGGCAGCAGATATGAAATTAGGTTAACTTCATGATGGGGGGTTTTTGTTTAGATGGAATGAAAGATGAAGAATATCATCTCTTTATTTTATTTAGGCAAATGGTGGTTCTGAATTTTTCATTTTTTCTAAGCAGCTCGCCTTGTTTGGCCCCATTAATTTTCATTCCATTACATTTCATTTTTCTCTCTCATATTTTCAACAACACAATTTTTCATAAAATAATATTACATGTAAATAAAAAACTTTTTCTTCCTTTTCAATCACTTATTTTTCAAAAAAACACTATTCTACCCATTAATTTTTTCACGTAATGGGGGCCAAACAGGGGAATAGTAGACAGCAAAGAGGAAAGTCATAACAGATACTATGAAAAGAATTTCTCACTATTGAAGTGAAGGATAAGCAGAATAAACTTCCCTCACTTGTCAAAAAATCAAAGAATAAACCATTCTAAATTTCTTTAGTAATAAATGTATGTGTTCATAAACATAAAAACAGAATGAAGTTTAGTAATAGAATTTCAGCAAAAATTGTTTCCCTTTATCACCATCTTCATGCAGCTCATAAGTTGATATCAATTGTAATTTTTTCATTTGTTGGTGTGTTTTCAAGAGCCCCAACCGTCATCATCTGAGAAATTTTGATATTCGCTCAACACCGTTCACTCTGTAAGACTGCATTGCCAGTTTTCCTAGTTGAAAGCTTTTATTAAAATTAAACTGAAGAAAAAATAAAATTACTTGAGATTGTAATATAATCAGTTATTCTAGTTCTTTGCCTATTCCACAGGCAATATAAAAATATTGAGCACATAATTTCTTGATTTCCATCCTATACCTCAAGTTGTATATAATTTTCCCTTTCTTTTTTTCCCATATGCAACCTCATGTCGTTCTCTCAAGTTCTGTGTGAAATTGTTGAGCATGAACAAACTTGTGAGTGACGTGCATATTCATGACATTTGGATCTAGGAAATTCTTGGATCTCCCTGGATTTGTAATGGGGATGAATATAATGCTTTTTTTTTTTTTTTTTTTAATTGTAATAGGGATAGATTTAGTGTTGGATAAATGTATGAAAATGGTGTGGATGTATAGTATTTAAATAAATGAATTTAATAAGGACCATATTTGAATGTGATGTGGATGAAAATAGTATTTTTATTTTTATTTTTTTAATTTTCAAATTTTTGTAGGGATAGATATAGAGTGTGATATATATGTATATAATAATAGTGGATGTAAATAGTTGTTCCCTTTGTTTATCTTTCCAAAAATGGCTTTCTTTACCGTTATTGTTAAAAATGGTGGTGTGCAAAGTGTCGAACCCATGATGACTAAGTATTTGATTAAGTTCAAATTAATAATAACCTTAATCGAATAGGAATAAAGAGTTGTAGCAAAATCAATGTCTAATTTATCAACTAAGATTAAAGTAAGTAAATGTTTATTGAATTCGTAAAATGCATTGATAAGATGTAAAATCCCCCTTGCTAATCCATTTTTAGCACAACAAATTAAGACGAAAATGTGTACTCATTCTTTTTGGTCAATGTTCTTAATTTAATTGAAAATCTCTCTCGATAGTTATCAAATCTATTCCTCTCATGTGATCTTCATATCTCTTGATGAAATATACGAACATGCTAAATGCATTAAACGATCTATAACACTTGTGAAAACCATGTAAAGCATAAATGTATTTCTCTATCTTCTATCAAATCTTATAATGTTTATTATTTTTCGTTAAAAACCTATTATCTCTCTCGATAACAATAGATTCCAATAAATCATCTCAATTAGTTGCTAATTAAATAAGATGTCGGTGAAAATAATAATAAACATCTGAGAAAACATACATACTAACGTCAAAATAATTAATTAATACCAAAAATCTCATAATAAGGGTTCATCTCATCCTAAAAATATAAAAAATCTAGCCAAGCATAATAAAATTACAAGAACACATACTAAAGTTAATAAATATCACCCGAAATTAAAGTAATTGGTGAGAAATCTTGAATTCTTGGATGACTTCAATGAAATCTTGATATCTTTTGAAGTTTCCTTCCAATCTTTTGTGCAACCTTCCTGGTATGAATTACGCTCAATAGTTTTCTTGCAATTTCTTGGTTCAAATCTCTCATAATGATGTATTTGCCCTCTTTTCCAATATGATTCTCTCAATTTCTTAAGTTGTTTGTTGTATGAAAAAGGCTCTCCAATGTGTATGGGACGTTCTGATATTTATATGTCTCGTATTTAGGTCAAAGATGTCGTCCAAAACCTTGTCAAGTTGAGTTTTAATCATATAAGAAAACTTGAGATTCGACCAAAATCTTGCAAGTACAATGGGTTGCAACCTTGTTAACTTCAAATTCGTTTCTGCATGTGTGGATGCGACTGCGTAGTTCATGCGTTTTCTCCGTCGGACAACTTTCAATATTTTGGATTTAACTTTTTCTTCCGATATCCGATTGAGGCTATTCAAAATGTATTGGAAAGATAACTCAGAGGTAGAATGTTTCCAATTCGAATGTTTACTATGCCAAATATGGGTCTCAAACAAAGACTGAAAATTTGAAGCATAACTTTTTCGCCTGAAAGTTTATATGTGATAATACTCGACTATATTTCATCCCTTAGACTTCTTTCTTCATCCGATTGGCCTCTAGCACTCTCTAATCTTCATCGTAAGGTTTTACACAACTTTTTAGTATTTGCACTTTAGTCCTCAAACTTTGATTTTGCTTCATTTCAACTCTTTTATCTTGTAATCTTGTTCCTTTATCTTTCAGTTGCGTACCATTAAAGCCTTGGCATCTTCAATCATCATTTCATCCTTCGTTTCATCAATGGATTATTTGCAACTTGATCCCATCTTTTGAATTTCACTTTTTTTCTGAATTTTCCTTTTGTTTCTTCCAATTTCTTGCTCAACTGTTGAACTTTAAATGTTTAACATAAAAGAAAACAATTTAGCATATATTTTGTCAAAATATTTTGTCAAAAAGAACTATCAAATATCGTTATTTTAGACTCCGAATAAATATATAAAATGCACTTATCATTCAACTTGAAGAGTTGTGTGCGAGCTAGTAGTGATGATCGTTGGGAAAGTTGGACTTCTACGAGTTGGGTGAGTAGGGTGAGTTTGAAGAATTGGGCAAGTTAAGAAGTCTACTAGTAGAGTAGGCCAAGTTTATATTGTGGACTAGAGTAGGTAAATTCAAATGCATAATTCTCACTTTAAAAGATTTCTCTACATCAACCTCTTCAATGCAACCTCCCCTAATTAAAGCAACAAACCATAGCTATCCTCTTTTTAATGCAACAACTCTTCGATTACATGAGTTAGTTGGAATTTTCTGTAATATCTTAAGATCCGAGAAATAAGGAATAAAGATATGCTCCACAAGCATTCATGGCAACTTGATCAACTTTCCTTTATGAGTGTATTAGTTGAGTGAATTGCAAGAATTGAGAAGTCCTCCATTGAATTGAATAGGGTGAGAAAGACAAGTTCGGAAACTCGCGGCCGTGCCTTAAGTGGCGAACTTTTCCGGTTCCTTGTTAGCAGGTCAGACAAGGACAATTTTGGATTTTGAATTGAACTCTTTTGGGTGAGAAAATTCTTGTAGCTGGTTAGTTTTCATCTCTTTTGTATGAATACTTCAATTAGGGTAGCGTGTCCATATTCAATACTTGTTGGACATGTGTCAAATACTAATACTCCTCCAACATTCTACTATAGTTATTTTTCTTTCTTTATCAAGAATGTTATATATTTTTATTAAAAATTTTTAAATAAGAAAAATTAATAATAACTATAAAATTAAATTTATTATATAAATGGAGAATTTAATCAATATGTCAACAACATATCGTGTCTTAACCTTTTTGAAATATTAAGTGTCACGTGTTTGGCACACATCGTATCAGATACACATGTCCGTGTCCGTGTCCGTGCATAATAGATTTTCATTTTCTCACAAAGGTCTTAACAAATTTCTTGTAGTTTGATCAAGTGCTATATTAGTACTAAACATACTAACAAAAGGCTATAATGCTCGGACTCGGGTAAGGGTACTTATCTAAGTATCGAATATTTTATTTTCTAAAATGTAGGATGCGAGAACATAGCTAAAAAGAGTCCAATTTTTGGACGTGGGTACGTGTTTCAAGTTTCAATTTTTTTGCTAATCCAAGATGTCATTTTGAATAGACTAAAATCAATTATTTTCAAAGAAGGAAATGAGTATTGAATAAAAGGCTAAAACGAATAAAATAGAATTTTGAGTTTAGTTTTCAATTATGGGAAATTAATTACTAAATGTTATATAAAATAGAAATTTAAGGACTTCATTTTTAATTTGGACTTCATGAAGCACTGAGTAGCATATGGAACCTATTTTTATTTGATACAAACAAAACCTTAAACCACTGATACAAAGAGGAAAAGAAGGAAAAAAAAGAAGAAAAGTGAAAGAAAAAATAAAGAAGAAGCAAAAACGGTGGAGTACTGATTGAAACTTGGAGGATCCAACACATATCCTATATTCATACCCATGTCATGTCGTGTACGTGACGGGTACTCCGACTATGTCGAAGAATCCGAGCATCAAAGACAAAAAATACAAACAAATATATACTCTCTGACATTGCAAATATAGAATAACTTGTTATTTAATGAATTGCAATTATGTCGATAAACAAATAACTCTCAACTTATCAAAATAATGTAGTGTATTTCTCACTTTAATATCATGTCTATATTGAATTTCTATTTTTATTATGGAAGCTTCTCCTGCACTTGATTTAGTTTTAACTTTCTTTATTATACATTTATTGCAGTGGATGAAGGGATTCGTGGTTTGTTAATATTTGAGTATTTTCTTTCTTTAATCAGTTAGTATTGGAGGCATTATAAAGCTCAGTGCTTCCAAAGGAAGCTGTTACAATAAACTGAAAATTCAACTTGCTTAGCCATTCCATGTGCAAGTCTATTGCCAATTAATCAGATATGGTGAAATATGATGTTATCCAAAATCTTGGGTCAATATCTTGGTATTAGATACTGTGAATGTTAAAGACGGAGTTGTCACGTTCTACCTTTAACTTTATGACTGTTGTTGAATAGTCTCCTACTATAATTGCCTGTTTAATAGATGCTTATAGAAGAATATCATTGCTCTTAGCTGCCAATGTCTAAACTGTTTTAAAAGTGCAGCAGAAAATCTTCTAAATTTTAACAATATACCAAATCTTTGTCTATAATAAGATTGTGATCTAGGTTCATAAAGGAAAACAAGTTTGTATGACCTAACTTTCAATGACAATATTGTTATGAGTAACGTGAAATAAATCGATTTTGTTGAACATCTTATGGTATTCAATTTCTTTATGCACTGACACTTAGAATTGTGTATGCATGTAATTATTACAAGTTTAAAAGGCACATGAACGGATCAAGATGGGAAAATGTATATAGTGTAATTTTGTTGGTTTTTTCCTCTAAATTTATTTCTTGATAAGATTAAACGTGATCATACCCTTTCAGTTCATATGTTTGATGATGTAAAATTTTATATTTTGCAGTGTGTGATCAGATGTTCTTCTCTGAATTGAAGAAAGAGGCTTCTGATATAGTTGGTTGCCTTAGTTCAAGAGGACGGCGGCTTATCCATCTTCATGCTCCAAACCAAATGCAAAAGTATTTCATAAGTTTGTGCCAATGTTTCACAAGCAATCAGCAAGCTACAGCACAAGAATGTCGACTGTTAATTGAATATGTTGCAATGAATGCTATTGCTCTACGAAAAATCCTCAAGAAGTACGATAAGGTAAACAGTAATTGATTCCATTTGAAGAAGTTTTCTTGACTATCCAATTTCTTATTTTGTGAGGACTGGATTTTTATTTACGTCTTCCTTTATATTTTACTCTCCTTTTGACTTCATATAGATACATTGCTCTGTCAGTGGAAGAATTTTCAAATCTAAAATTCGTACTGAACACATAGAGCCTCTGCAATCTCCTTGGTTAATGGAACTTGGGGCTTTCTATATTAACTTTAAAGAATCAAACGGTGGGAATCAGGATAACGATGGACCATTCTCTTGTGACCTTAGTGCTACAGAGCCCATAATGATTTTGATGCTACCAGATTCTGTGAAATTAGAATACAATCTGACTTGTGCCATTTGCTTGGTAAGATCACTCATCCAATTAGAATCCTAAAGAGAATTTTGCATATATTTTTGATTTTTAATTTATCTGATTGATTTCACGTTTGGCTATATCATATATTTAGGATACCGTTTATAAACCATATGCTTTGCGATGTGGGCACCTCTTCTGCAAACCATGCGCTTGCTCTGCAGCTTCAGTTATGATCTTCGAAGGTCTCAAGAGTGCAAGTCCAGAATCAAAATGCCCCATTTGCAGGGAGGTTGGTATCTAGATAAGATATATTATAAAAATCATATAAATTCATAATTCATTTCATAATTTCTGAATAATTTTAGGTGTTTGGACTTCTTTATTTCTTTGACATTGGATGAATAACCTTGTGTTGTTTTTTTTGTTCAAATATTACAAACCATTAGGAAAGATATGGTTTGAGGTGTGAATCAAGATCTATTGGTCAATGACTGCATCAAACAATCCTAAATAACTTCATTTTAATCTCTATTTAGTTTACTATCTCCCATAATCCCAGAAATATAGCTTTTCAGGAAAAAAAAAAAAAAAAAAAAATCCAAGATATAGCCATCCCTGCCCCCTTACGTTAATCCCCACCTGTCTTTCAGCCTTTCACTCTCATTGAATCTTAAGTTATACTTTCTGTGCTGCATCTGTTCTAGGAATAAGATGATTGATAATTGTTTTTGATTGCCGGGATATCAAATTATGACTGTAAATAGTGTTTTACGCATACTAATGCCATATGAACTTTATTTTAGATGTTTGAGAAGGAACCTTCCCCTTGTAAAATTAATTTGTCCATAGATAATGGAAACACATTTTCTCAATATTTAGCGCTTGTTTTCGTTCTCTAAATCACAATCCTTTGTTTGCGCCTTTTCCCCACCTGTCTTTCAGCCTTTCACTCTCATTGAATCTTAAGTTATACTTTCTGTGCTGCATCTGTTCTAGGAATAAGATGATTGATAATTGTTTTTGATTGCCGGGATATCAAATTATGACTGTAAATAGTGTTTTACGCATACTAATGCCATATGAACTTTATTTTAGATGTTTGAGAAGGAACCTTCCCCTTGTAAAATTAATTTGTCCATAGATAATGGAAACACATTTTCTCAATATTTAGCGCTTGTTTTCGTTCTCTAAATCACAATCCTTTGTTTGCGCCTTTAATGCTAATTCTTGGTCTTTAATGCAGGTGGGAGTGTATGCTAATGCAATGCACATGACAGAATTAGATTTGCTGTTAAAGAAACAGTAAGCAAAATGTTCTGTAAACTCTCTCTCTCTCTCTCTCCCCGTAAAATAAAAGTTGAAGTTTAACAGGCTTGTATGCTTTGTAGTTACCAGGAAACTTGGAAAGAGAGGCTGGCTGCTGAAAGAGAGGCAATTGTGAAGCAATCAAAGCTCTACTGGGACTTACAAACCAAGTTAATGATTGGATATTGATATGTTTCTCTCTAATTTGGCATTTTTTTCCTGTGAGAATATTTTGAAGGGAGTGACCATGGACAAGGTGACCATGCGTGAGCTTCATTATTTTCACATTTTGTTTCTGGAGAATCATAAACGATGTAGAAACGAGCAACATAGCATTTTCTTTTTTTTTGCAGTACTAAAGACAATTTTTTTTTGGGAAAATAGTTGAATGTGAAGATTTTACTTAATTCTTATTTTGTAAACCACTGGATATTTTCTCTGTTTGGCTGTACCTATATAGTGAAAAAAGAGGGAATAAAGTTTTCTCATGCTTCTCCGAAAGATTTTATTCGAAAGTTCTATTATTTGATACTGACCCTATAATGCCTCTGATCCTGAAGAGTACATTGTGTTAATGTACATTAGACGTGATCATTCAAGGTAAATATTTGAACTATGAGGTTGCGTTTGATTGTAAGCAAGAAATTTATATGGAAAGAAAATAAATTATAGATAATTTAATTGCCTAGAACTTATTTGCACGGAAATTATCAATTAAATGTATTTGATTAATTTAATTTTCAACCTAAAAAATATCATACTTGTTCATTTTTATTGGTGGGTAGATTCTCGTGGATAAATGAGAGAGAGAAAGAGATAGTGAATTTTCTGGAAAATAAAATTTTACTTCTCCTAAAGAAAATATTTTCTTGATTTTGAGGAAATATGGTTATGTGATCAAAAGTAGGAAAATAATTTTTGTAGAAAAAATTTCAATTAAATAGCACAAAAGTAGAAATTTGAGTGGAAAAAATACATTTTTCATAGAAAATATTGATAATCAAATGCATCATGACTATGGTTGAAAGCTATTATTCATGTCGTTATATAGCAAATTTAGTTGTGCGCATATGAGAGACAAGTAATAGGTGGAAATTTTGGACTCAACCAATCGAAAGGTTCTCTTATGTAATGATGCAAATTTGGGGTGTGATTGTTAGAAAATAACAAATAGGAATCTCAGGTGCAACTTGCGGTGAGTGTCTCGGGACCAAAGGTGTAAATTTCCCTTTTTATTCAGTATCCGTTTTTAGGAAATTTAACATATATTGAATACAAAATTAAGAGTAATTAGCACATAACGTTATTATCTTTCACTATTATTGTGAAAAAGGTCCTCAACTTCCGTTTTTTATTGATATTTTTACATTTATTTCCACCTTCATTATGCAAAAGGTCATTTTTCATCATTTTTTTCAATTAGAACCTGTGAAATAATGAATATACCCTTTTATTTAAATAAAACAAAAACAAATAGAAAGAACTAATTGCAACTATAGTCTCAAAAATTTTTAAAAGTGCAAATTAGTTTAAATAAAATTTCTTTTTTTATTTAAATAAAAGGGTATATTAATCATTTCTTAGTTTTTTATTAAGATATTGGATGAAATGAATAGAAATGATAGTTTGCACAATCAAATGTGTAATTAAGGGTGAAAATGCTGAAAGATGAAATGTATGAATATTTTTCACAATAATAGTAAAAGATAGAGACATTACGTATTAATTACCCATTTACTAATTTATTTTATACTCGTTTGCATTTTTTAAAAAAAATTGGGACTATGATTGCATTTAATTTTTCTTTTTGTTTATTGAAATAAAATGGTATATTTGTTATTTCACAACTTTTAATTAAGAAAAAATTGATGAAAATGATCTTTTTGCACAATGAAAGGTGAAATATAAAAACATAAAAAAAATAAAATAAAAATAAAAATAAAAATGAAAGATAATGATATTTTCAACAATAATAGTGAAAGATAATAACGTTATGTGCTAATTACTCATAAAATTAATACGAGGGAGTTAAAGTCAAATTAGAATTTAAACTTGATTTCATACTTTAAGAGTTGGTTTTGATAAGTTTAGAGAAAGTAAATTTAGGTTGTCACAAAAATGTTTGAAAATTTATTAAGAGTTTGTTTGGTAATGATTATGAAAATTGTTTTTTTGATTGTTAGAGAGAAAATATGGTTCTACTTGTAAGTGAAGAATTCTAAAACGATCGACTGAAATAGTGAAATAACGATTAAAATAATTTCTTTGAGTGAAAAATTGCTACCAAACAAGAGCTAAACTAATTTTCTTCTCAAAGAAAAAAGTATTTATTTTAAAATAATAAATTTACTTACAATGAACTTTTTAAAAGCTTCACCAAACCACTCGGTCTAAGCCCACAATTAATGGAATTGGTCAGGTTCGAACAAACCGGACGAAACCCGTATTTGCCCACTCTCCTTCCGTATAAATAAATTAGCAATTCGGAAATTGTGTTCGAAGAATGGCGTTTAGAGGAAGAGGGCGCGGCCGTGGCGGTTTCGGCGGTGGCGGTTTTCGTGCTGCTAAGCAAGAGCCGTTTGAATTGTATCCGGTAAATATTTTTATTTTCTTTTGCATTTTTCTTCAGTAGTTTTCTTTCTCCTTGCTTTAATTACCATACTATAAGAATTGTAAATTGTTAGTTATGAAAAATTGTGTCATTTTCTATTAAATCGAATACATGTCATCAATCTGGTTTAATTGATTGGGGGTATAATCTCAGGAAATTGAAGATTTAGGAACTGCAGAATATTCAACTAGAAATTTGCAATTAATAAAATGGTATTCAAATTTGCAAAAATACTGGAATTCCTCTCCTTACTACTACGAAGGTGGAAGCGAACGCACTAGGAGTAAGTTTTCTTCCTTCTTTCTGTAGTAATTTGTTCAGTTAGTGCGTGTTAATAAGAATTATTGGACATGCTGGATATAAAAGAAGAAGACTATCAAATCCTTGCCACATGTTGTTAAATGGATTGTCATCCATGTCAGTAAGTTGCATTTGCAAGCTTGGGTTTTACCTGGGTGTTTGTTTGATTATTTGTACATTAAGTGCTTACACGATTAATGACGGGTTCTCATTTATTTGAAAACGAATATATGATTCCCCTCTGCAGTTTAAAGAATCTTCATTTGTTTATTTGGTTATCTTGATATTTGTCTTTGTGTGAGGGTGCTTGTCCACAACCCTATCTGGTTAGCTAAATGCCACGAAAATGAACTGTGTGATGACTTTTATTCTGGAGCATCAGAGTTAGAAATAGTGCATTCCCTTGTATCATAATATCTTGCAAAGCATTCTATTTTTATTATCTATGGCACGCATCATTATGACTAAACTCAATATTGCTTTCTAATTTGGAAAGATTGTCAAATCAAATATAAATTGATAAATTTACTTAAGCCTTTAACATATAAATGCAGTGATACTTCTTATACTTATATGTTCCCTGAAAATTTGAACTGGAAAAGAAAAGAGGAATGCTCGCATATCACATATCTCATGTCCATAATTTACATGTTCAAGCTTTTGGATACTTGTTTGTGGGAAATTTTGTGTATAATTATATTTGTTTGATCGAGAAATACTGCTCAGTGTATATTTGTCATCTTATTTTGTCCAGTGGCCTAAATATATTTCTGTTATACATTATAGATGCCTAATTTTTGTTAGAAGAGCTTAGGAATATGTTAGTGAGACCCCTGTTTTGTCTCTCTGTTAGATCTTCGTTTTGTTTATCAAAATGACATCTTTTGTTGCACTACTTTTACACGAGTTAGATCTCATACGTCTCCTGAATTTATAACCGCAGATGTGCAAAAACCAGATGTGGAAAGGTTGTCCGACAAAAATTCGCAAGTCACAAATGCCAAGCCCCCGCTTTGGCACTTCATTAAGTTGGACACTGATCATGTTCCTGCAGAACTAGCTAGAGGTTCCTGATTGTACCTATTGTGAAAATATTGATTAGTTTTCGGGCAAACAATTTTCTTACATATTATAGGCTCTCTTTTTTAAAATTGTATTCGTTTATTGAATGAACACAGGTGATAAGAAGGAAAAACTCGGCAGCAAAAAAGTGAGATGGAACCCGGAATTAGCAGGTATGCAGTCAATAAAATTTTGACTACCGACCTTAGATTTTAAGTGTGATTGTTGAAATCAAGTAGTAATGTTGTACTGACTTTTTTTCAACTTCGAAGGAATGTGTGTTGGATGCAGGATGAGAATTCAGGCCCATCGTTTTTATTCCACCATTAATCTAATGTTACAAATACTGATAGATTGTTCAACATATTATTGATTAGTATGCATATGCACCTAGGTTGTAACTCGGTCTATCTAATGCCTAGGTATTGGACAATTGTTCTGGCATTTTCAAAATAATGAAGACCATAGGAATTGAAAAAGTCCCCCCCCCCCCCCCACCCCCCTGTTGTACTGACTTTTTTTCAACTTCGAAGGAATGTGTGTTGGATGCAGGATGAGAATTCAGGCCCATCGTTTTTATTCCACCATTAATCTAATGTTACAAATACTGATAGATTGTTCAACATATTATTGATTAGTATGCATATGCACCTAGGTTGTAACTCGGTCTATCTAATGCCTAGGTATTGGACAATTGTTCTGGCATTTTCAAAATAATGAAGACCATAGGAATTGAAAAAGTCCCCCCCCCCCCCAACCCACCAAGTGTGCACGCCCAAATGATTCTGTTTATGCTTTTATTTTGACCACTGTATTATGGCATGGAAAATAACAAGTTTACTCCATTGCTTGTATAAAACATTTGTAATTGTCCATATGACAGGCATGCACAAATTGGATCTCTTTGAGAAGCTTGAACAGAAGCATCAAGTACTTTCTTTCCCCTCTGCTGTTTCAAAATGAATTCCAAATATTTCTTTTATGAGAATTACTAGCTCCCTCTCATTTATGCTGCATTTCTCCATATTAATGAAGAAAAAGGAAAGAATGAAGATTTTTTGTGGATCACAGAACGTCAGCTGTGATTTTATTGGTTTTGTTGTTAGTTTCTACCTGCATTGCATAATCTACAGTGGTTTTCTACTCCAAATGTCCAGGGCCAAGAAGGAAAGGAAAATAAAGAAAATGAAGATCAGGAAGAAGACGATGAAAGAAATGAAGAGGAAGCAGAAGAAGAATTTAGTGATGAGGGTGATTATGAGCAGGTTTACCACAAACTTCAATTTTGTATATCCAGACTCTGATTTTTCCTTTTCTAGTTAGTTGTTATAACTACAAGCTCCCAGTTTTCTGTGTTTATGGTGTATCCAAAAACGTTGAAGCATGTTAGTTAAAGATTGGCTTTTTGGTGTTGGATAAATTAACTAAAGACTGGCAATTGCATTAGCATTGGCATGCATGAGATTGAAGCATCATTTTTTTCCGTTAATGTTTTTGAAATATTAGCTCCTTTCATATATGTTGCTAATAATTCTGCAAATCTTACAGAATGAATATTTTGATGATGATGAAGATGACTACAATATGGCCGATGACAATGATGGTATGCATTTTGTCTCTCATAACTTTCCTTCATTACACCTCATTGGCAGTTAGTTTCTTGATATTTGATGGAGGTTTAACATTGTTTTACGATTCTGATTATTTCTATTGACATTAATCACATTCTAACAAATATAATGAATTTACAGATGAGCCCTTCTTTTAGGTTCCGATAATGGGAATCTTTCATCCAACTTGCTTCGACCTGGCTTTAATTTTGCACTATTGGAGCCTTACTTTGATTCCTTGCCCTTTAAGATCAACATGCCAGGAGGACCTTAGAATTGTTTTGCTAGAAGATGGAAGGAAAACAGCTCAAGGGGTGAGATGTTTGTTCAACTGCAAGATCTGTTCAGTTTTGCACATAAAAGAAGGAAAAGTGGAACAAGCTGAATTGGCAGAATTTTTAACTCTTTCATATTTATATTTTATTTATATGTGAATTACCTGAAGGTTTTTCCTTTCTACGTTCTGCCCAAGGTTATGTGATGAGGACATTTACTTTTTGTTTATTTTTAATTGGACTTTATTTATGTTTTAGATTTTATTTATGTAATTGGGCTTGTATTGATTTAAGTCCATTCTACTTAAGGTTTTAGTCTTTACTATTTAAACCTAATTGCGATATAATTTCATTAGTTGTGATGATTGAATAAAGATATTTGGTGGCTTGTGATGAAATTTCCCTCTTCCCCATTCATCCTCTTCCTCTATTTTCTTTTTCTATCATCTTTTTCCCTGATTTCTTCTTCATGGTCATTGATTTTCTCTTTCTCTATTAATTTTTCTATTGGTGCTGCATCAAATTTGGTATCAAAGTCAAAACTAGGGTAATTTTTTATTTACCATTCAGAATCTTCTTCCTATCCTTTTTCCAAAAAAAGTTGTGGAATAGCACAAAAAAAATAAAAAAAAAAATTGTTGTGAGGAAGCAGTTTTTTTGTTCAATTTTCTTTCTAGTTGATTTAAAAAAAAAAAAAACACTGTTCTAACTCGGAAGTGTTTTTTTTTTTTTTTTTTTTTAAAAAAAAAAAAAACACTGTTCTAACTCGGAAGTGTTTTTTTTTTTTTTTTAGTTTAAAAAAAAAAAGTGTTGCTGTTCATAGTACTGTTCATGCCCAAAAATTCCAGCTTAGTCTTTCATCAGTTTCTACAGCTAAAAAAAAAAAAAAAGTTTCTGTTGTCGCCTCAAATTTCATTTTCTTAATTTCATTGTTACTGTTCCTTTAACCTACTCCTATTCTTATTTCACGGCCCAATTATTGTTAGCATAAACTTCTTCATAACAGCCCAAAACCCATTTCCATATCACACAGCCCACTTACTTCCGACCCAACTCTTATATTCCCCACACACGTTCCTCCTCCCTAAGCCCAAGATAAAACACAAAACCAAACCGCTTGCCGTGCCCAACCTCTCTCCGACTTCCAACAACAAACCCGATCTCCAACTTCGTCTCCTCTAATCCTAATCCGGCTCCCTACCGTTTGTACTTCATCACATGCTTCATCGTCGCCATCAATCACAAGCCACCGCCACCACTGGCCCATCTTTTCTCTCGCCTTCAATACATTATTCTAGCAACTAGCCACCATCTCCCCACACAGTCAACACACCACTCGTAAATTACAATTAACAGATGATCATAATCCTAAATAGCTAGACACAGTCAACTGTTTCATCTCCACAACACTTAAGATCGAAGTCACTCCCGAATTGATCTTGTCGCATCACTCAATTGTTTAGAGCTCAGGAGTATCAGCTTAACTGCAGCTTTTGTGATCTATCCACTCGACGGGGTCGAGTTTTCTCCCATCCCGAGAGAGTTGATGAGGACATCTACTTTTTATTTATTTATGTTTTAGATTTTATTTATGTAATTAGGCTTTTACTGGTCCAAGTCCATTCTATTTAGGGTTTTAGTCTTTACTATTTAAACCTAATTGCGATGTAATTTCATTAGTTTTGATAATTGAATAAAGATATCTGGTGGCTTGTGGCGAAATTCCCCTCTTCCCCATTCTTCTTCTTCCCCTGTTTTCTTCTTCTATCATCCCTTCCCTTGATTTATTTTTCATGTTCATTGATTTTCTCTTTCTCTATAATTTTCCTATTGGTGCTGCATCATTATGTAGTGCGTGATACGGATTGATTGCTGCAGAAGTGAAGCTGCAAGTGCAAAAAAAGTCTCTTTACTGCCTTTTTAATTAGAAAAAGATAATTGTACATTATTTTTGAGTTAAACAACAAAATAAAAATAAGATGGAACGCGTATTTTCTTCTCCATTAACCCACTCACTCAGCAGCCACAACCCTACTGCCTCCCTCGCTGGCTCCAACTCAGTTGCTTTAGTTTTCAGTTACGAATAGGTGTTACAAATTTTGAAGCTCAAAAACTCAAACCATGGGTTTGGTTACATAGGCTGAACACTATTCAAAGAAACCAAAGGGTTCTGCTTATGAATTGTGAAAAAAGAAGGAAATGAACATCTAAGTGTAAGGGTATCTTGCCTATCACAAGAACATGATCAGATCCGAAAAAGACCAAGTTAGGCCTGGGAGGCATAAGTGTCTTCGTGGGATATGCTTTAATAAAGCATATATGTTAATCAACTTATAATAAGATGTGAAGTTCTTTGAATGTAGTTAGTGTGGATGAAAATTCTCAAACTCTTTAAGAAGACTAAAGAAGAGATTCCGACTTAGAAAGAATACTAGAAACATCTTCTAATGAAGTTGTAAAATCTAGTGAACCTTGAAGAAATAAAAGAGGCTGTAAAGAAAATGTATTAGGATCGGATGTGATTGATTCTCAAGGAATTGCATTATGCTTAGTGGATGCAAATCGGGAAAACATTGTAAAAGCAACTTCATTTGTTAAATTGATCTTAAGACATATAAGAGGCTACAGCTTTTAGAGATAATAAAAAATAAATAAATAAAAATGCTATAAATGATTAGATGGATTATATAATGTCGAAATAACACTTGGAAAATTGTCGATCTATTGACGGGATCAAATCGAATCGGGTGTAAGTGAGTATTCCAGTGGAAATAGAATACCGATGATTCAATTAAATGGATTAGTAACTAAATGATATCAACAAAAATAAGGAATAGATTACATTGACATTTACATATGTAGCTAGAACAACTTCTATTGTGATCTTATTTGCCTTAGCTTCTATTGATAATTTACGTGTTCAACAAATGGATATTGAAACGGAAATTTTAAAATGAGCCTTAGATGAAGAAGCATACGTGGAACTATAGATATATTCTATTACACGATAGATACATTTTTATACTAAGACATCTAACAGGTGTGTTCCATTTGTTTGCTTATACGTAGATGACACATTGATTATAAGTAATCATATGGATAGTATCAAAGAAATGAATAGGTTTTTATTTTCCACATTCAAGATGGAAACATCTTGGTCAAGTGGAAGCTATATTAGGTGTTAAAGTGTCAAGAAATGGAGGTTATTCATTAATATGATCACATTATATTGAGAATGTGGTGAATAAGTTGAAACGTTTAAGCATAAAGAAGTTGATATGAGTGTCAAACTTGTAAAGAATGACGGAAGGGATCGAAGGATTATTGCATAACGTGAATATGAAAGTGTAACTAGTATCGGATATTGCTTTCCACTGGTGGGGCTCCTGGTTATTTAAAGTAGAATAAATAGATGAGTTACAATATTCTAAGTTTCTAACTATTCTAGAAGGATATACAAATGCTAGTTGGATATCGAGTGTGAGTGAAAGTAAGTCAAAATCAAGTTTGGTGTTTAGAGGGAAAGTTTCTTGAAGGTCTAAGAACCCAATGTGCATTACAAACTTGGCTATAAAATTCGAGTTTGATGCATTAGCAAAAAAAGAGGAAATAAGTTGTGGCTTCGGAACTTTCTTTATGATGTTCTGTTGAATATGAAGGATGTGTATTCTATCTCGATACCATGTAATAGTCGAGCTTTAGACATGAGTTTACGACATGATTATGTAAGAAAATTGACTGACGTTTGAGTAATTTCTCTTACAGATGCAAGAAAGATTATTGAGTAACAAATAGAACTAGAGTGTTCATGTGTGACGTTGCCGGTATTGCCAAAAGGATTACATGTTTAAAGCTTAAAGATATCCAAGATTTCAATAATGCTTCTGTTTGCACTAAGGTAAGGGGAATGCACAAGCATAGTGAAAGTGCTCGGTTGCGCAGTGCATTGTCCTATGTTGGGAGAGAGGGTTTTTGAATTTCTTAGATTTATGAAGTGCCTTTTCGCCTATAATTGTGTCCCTTTATAATATTTCTGTTATAAAAAGGTTGAACTCTAACTTTGAGGGCCCCTATCGCTCTGCCCCTGAAGCATCGCGAGGGAGGTAAATTATGGAATGTGCCTCATCAGGCCGAGTTGGTAGAATAGATGAGTGCGAGGCCTTTGGTTACGAGTTCGATTCCCCCTACCAACATTTTATTGGTCGAGTCTATCGCACAGGACTTGCCCAGTACAGTTTACCTGACTGGCTTGATTTGCAGACTATTGCGTCAGTCTGAGGGTTTACTCAGTACGCAACCGAAAGGTAGCAACTGCGGGTTTCCCGTCATAAAAAAATAATAATAATAAATAAATTCTTAAAGAAGGGTGAGTAACGCTTTTAGGACAGCGTTAATATGGTATTCGAGCTAATTAGATTATTTCTTTGTCTTCATCATTATTCTTCTTCTTGTTAGGGGCGGACCCAAGGGGTCCTAAGGAGTCACGTGATCCCCCACTTTTGAAATTTCATTTTTTTTTCTTTTGGACAAGTCCTGTTTAATATTAATTAAAATTTAAATTTTAATCTAAGTCAAAATTAATAATTAATTTCAATAAGGGTCTGTTTGATTGTAAAGATGGAATTTGGATGGAAAGAAAATAAATTTCAGGGAATTGAATTACCTAGAAATTGTTTTCCTATGAATTGTAAATTATTGTGTTTGATTGGTATAATTTTCCACGTGAAAAATGTTGAAGTAAAAGTGTTTTTTGACATTTGTTTGGCTTTGTATTACATGAAAATTGTCAATTTAAGGGATATCCACTTCTACCATTGTTCCTAAAATTTGTTTCCATTACCAACCAAAAATAAAAAAATAAAAAAAATAAAAAAATCACCTATATTTTGATGTTCGTTTGACTTTGTTTTACATGAAAATTATCAATTTCAGGGATATCCTCTTTTACAAATGTTTCTAGAATTTGTTCCTATTGCCAATAATTAAAAAAAAAACAAAAAGAAAAAAAAGGTGGAAAACCAAAAACCACCTACCCCTAGAAAAATAAAAGGTGGAAAATCATGCTTTAAGGTGTTGTACCTAGAAATTCAGAGAAAATCAATTCTCTGGAAAATTTTGTCAATCAAACAGGCCAAAAGTGAAAGTTGGAATTCGAATTCCAAATTCCATGAAAAATTTCGTGCAATCAAACGGAGCCTAACATATTTTATAGAATTCTTAACTTTTTAACTTTTATTAAAATTTACTAAAAATTTGATTTTAACCCCACCAAAAAGGGGCAAAATCAAAATAAATTTGATTTTTTTTCTCCTCTTAATCTATCTTTCAGACCTTTTACCAAAACCTTAACCCTTCTAATTTTTAAAAATTCGTTTATAATTTTTTTATAGTGTCTAAAATTTCATTTTCTTCTATTCTATTTGTGTTCTGCATCTGAACTGACTATATTCAATTTAATTTATATTTAATGAATTGTATTAATTTGATTGAATATTGGTTATATATTTTTCCTTTCAATCACTTGATATGATTGTTGTGAAAATTACATAATAGTCAACCTTTAAAACTCTCACTTCATAAATCATATGCAAAGTTTAGTATTTCAAAAATTAAATTTTTTAATTTATAATAATTATAAAATTAAATTAATTATATACCTAACCCAAATACTATCCCCCACCACAATTTCAATTTCAAAACCTAATCCCTCTATTCTCCCTATCTTTCTCCCTTATCTCCTCTCTCTCTCACCATTCATAGACACTGTCGCCAAGAGAGCTCCACCCGCAGAAGAGCACGTTGCCTCCAGGCAGCGCCGCTGCGCACACCGTTGTAGCATTAACGTGCCGATGAACGGTGTTGCCTCGGGGTGGGCCACTTCCCAGACCCTCTCAAGCCCTGATAGATACATTGGTACCTCCCCCTCCTACCGGTGAACATACGTCCCGAACCACTTTTTCCTGTTTTCTTTTTTCTTCTGCCAGCGATTCAGTGGTGTGGGTATTCAATTTTTTGGGTGCGGTGGTGGTAATTGGTTTGTGTGATGGTATTCAATTCTTTGGATCCGGTCTTGTCTGGTGGTTGTGGTGGTGAGATGAGGGCGATGGTGGTTGTTTAATCCCTAGTTTGTGTGATGGAGATGGTGGCTGAGGTGGTGACTGATAGTGTTGGTGGTGTTCGTTGTGGTGACCGATTGTGTTGGTGATTGATGGTGGTGGCGGTCGCTGTGGTAACTGATGTTGACAGTAGTGGTCGTTGCAGCAAGTGGCGCATTTCTCTGTTGTGGTGATGAATATGTTGATGTGCTATGGTGTTGATAGGTTGTCATGAGGTGGTGGCAGCTTTGTTGGCGGCGGTGGCGGCGCTCTGTTGTTGTGGCAACGGTAATGGTGATAGTGATGGTGGTTGTGGCAGTGGTCATCAGTGGGAATAAATGGGGTTGGATGCTTGTGACCAACTTTTTTTTGACTAATAATTGATGAATTTGGAATATGTGACCTACAAATTGTGACCCTGTCTTAGAAATAATTAAGTTGTGATCAAAAAATTAATCGTGACCAATTAATCAAATAATTTGTAAAGAATAAATGAGTTGTAGCCAATAATTTTTTTTTTATTCTGTGACTAATGAATAATCTATGGCCGATAAAATTTTTGATTCGTGACAAAAAATAATATGCGACTTATAAATTTTTTGATTTGTAACCGAAAAATAAGTTGCAATCAATAAATTGATAAGTTGTGACTAAAATTTAATCCATGACTAATTAGTTCTTTTATTTGTAATCGATGAATACACTGTGACCTACAATTTTTTTGAATTGTGATTGTAAAATAATTTGTGACATAAAATTTCTGATTTGTGACAAAAAAATAAAATTGGCTAATTAAATTGTTAATTTGTGATCAAATTGTATAGATATGTGACCTAAATATAATTAATTAATTAATTAAATCATAAATAAATTTTAATAAAAATATTATTTTTGAAATTTGAAACCTGTTTTCTTATTGAAATATGTCATACTTAATTTCTTACTTATGAAATTTTTCCATGATTGTATTAAATAGACTATAAATTTTTTAAAATCCTCGTTTGGCCCCCATTAAATTCAATTACATTACATTACATTACATTTTTCTCTTTTCTATTTTCAACCACACAATATTCCACAAAACAATATTATACGTAAATCGAATTTTTTTTTCTTTTTCAACCACTCATTTTTCAAAAAAAATACTATTCCCCCCTTTTCATTTTCAGAAAATGGGGGCCAAACGGGGGCTAAATGTAAATATGAATTTTCTTGTGATGAGCAAAATAATAATAAAATGACTGTTTGAAATCAAATGGATGAAAATGATGAGCAAAATATTAATGAATAAATGTTTCTTAAATGTAAATTTGCATTTTCTCTGGTAAAGTATAAATCATTCAAAAATTAACAACAAAGTATTCAATTCGTATAGAATTTAACTGTGTCCCTCTAACTAAAAATTTCTGCGTCTGCCTCTGCTTCTTGTGGCGGTGTTTAATCAAGTTGGTGGTTCATTCTTCATTATTCAACAATAATGAGGTAGAAGAAATGATTCTGGCATGAAGATTACTTGATACTGATAGCCAACAATGAATGGCAAAATGGATGTGTGGATCAAGTCATCAACGAAGTGCTTTCAGGATGTTGAAGAAGATCATTAAACTGCTTCAGTTTTCGTAAGAACGATGCGAAGATTCTCCATTGGACGGCTCCTCAGACGAGAATGCTTACAAATGGAGGCTCGCTTCCAAATTCTCCATGCACCTTTCTCCACCTTAGTGTGTGCTATTGTGGTGAGAGACATAAACTCTACTCCGGTATTAGATAAGTTAGGCGGGAGCATATGGCTAAGATTTATCGAAAGCCCTCAATTTTTAAAATTTACATGTTTTTGCATTTGTTTTCTTTTCCATGAAAAAAATATTTTGGTAATTAATAACATCACAAAATATAATTAAAGATTACTATATTTTTTGTTGGTAATATTAAAAGCATAAATAGTTTAACAAAATTAATTTATCAAAGAAATTTTCATCAATAAATAAGTAAAAAAAACATATAAAAATTAAATATTCGATGAAAAATTATATTGAGAACAAAATAAAAGTATAAAAGTTAAAAATAACTTATAAATTAGTAATTTTATAAAGAAATGTTTAAAAGATATTTTATATCGTCTTATAAAAAAGTAAAAAAAAAAAACTAAATTTTATGCGTGACATCGATGGCTTTCCTTTAGTGATTGAAGCATTGTCGATAATTATCGATAGCATGACTGATGACATTGCCTTCGCTATTCGCTCATCGAAGTTGTATTATGTATCAAAAATAGATGTGAGTCATGTTACATCACTGTTGATAGTCCTGTTTGCATTACCAGTATATATTGATTTCAATCAAAATATCAGTAATCATACTATCAGTAGACAGAATTAGTCTTGCAAAATAATAAAAATTATTATTAATCAAATAGTCTAAGTAGTCATACAAATAATAAAAATTTTCAAGATATTAATTATAATATCCTGAATTTTTACTTAATATTTTCATAGGGCCTAAAATTAATTAATTTAATATCGACAATTTAGCAAGTGAAATAGTCCATGTTTAGCCTTGTCGATCACATTAAAGTCTAAAAGTTAAAATGATGGGCTTAACCAACTTAATAGTACAAAATCTCTATTTCTTATTTGTATTTTTAGAATTTATCATAAATTTTATTCGGGTTGAATATTTAAGTATTATAGAAGTTGATAAAATATATTCTAATATATACTCATTTTATAGCTCGTATTAAATAACATAAATTAGGCTAAAGAAAAGTAATTTTGAACTAATTATGTCCGATTTATTTTGATAGATAGAAAAGTATTTTTCTCCAATATTTTATTAATAAAAAAATGGAAATGAAAAAGGTGTATTGAAATTAAATAAATTAAACCTCATTAACCCATGATAATAACTAATTTAATTAAACTTATCAACCCTAAAATGCGTTATATATATATATATATATATATATATTTGTCAACCAGCAGACTCAATATTTGTCCCCTTTTGTCTCTTCAAGAGAGAGAGGTGAGAGTATTTTTATTTTAATAACTCAAGCTGATATTCGTGCACATTTTCATACACGCACACTGCAAAGGGATTTCATTTTAATATTATTTTACAAGTCACATTTTCAAATTATTTTGGTGTAAATTGAATAAGAATATATAGTGCAGTTATAAATTATTGTTTTTCTAGATATTTATATAATTATATTATGAAATATTTTAAGGTCCCTGGTCGATTTTCATGTAAATCTTTTGGGATAAATCGTTAGGTCCAAATATGCAAATTTCACGTGATATAAAAATTCTAAAGAAATTCCTTGAGCTATGAGATATTGCGACCAATCGCTCTAAATTTAATAATGTCGTGTATGTTATTAGGGTTGAACATGGTCCGATTCGGTTCTCTTAAGAACCGAACCGGATCCGAAATTTTCGGATAATTAATAATTGGAACCGTCGGGTCCAAATTTAATTATGGAATCATTCAGGTTCGGTTCCATTCAATTTGATTCGGTTCGATTCCGTACCATAATTACATTTTTTAACATTTACAACATTACATAAATACAACTAATAATATGTTGAATCATAGCTTTTACAAATTAACGAAGTCTCATTAAAAAACATATAAATAACAAGTTGTCCAATAACATTAATTTACCAATGCATACATATACGAAAATGTAGATACTAGTACTAAAATATCGACAATCCATATCAATAATTCCTTGCTCCAGCCTTCAAAATCAAGTCTACATAAAACAACTAAATATGAATTAGAAGTCATAGAGATAAAATATTTTTAAATTTTTGCTAATACTTACTAGGTATTTGATTAATCATCAGTTTCTTGACTTGCCATATGAAGAAACTCCACAGAAAAAATTGAAAAAACATAATTAACAAACATAAATGAACTAAAAATTGTTCGACTAATAAGATTTAATAAGAAAAATAAAACATATATTTTATATAGGTTTGGATACTTGGATTTAGCGGGTTCGACATTAGAGATTTAGAGTTGGGCTAAAAATGAAAGAATAAAATGGGCTTGAATGCTTGATGTTGGGCTAAAAAAAAAAATTTAAAAATGAAACAAATAATTGGGCAAAAAAATTAGATTTAGAAAAAATTAAAATAATTTGATTTATTCAATATAAAAAAATAAAAAAATTAGGAAAATTCGATTCTTATTCTGTTCTTTGGTTCTTAGTCTAGAACCGAACCGTACCCGTCGGTTCTCGATTCGGATACCCGTTCGAGTATTTAACTTAAGAAAAATCGTTGGATTCGGTTGGGTTCGAGAGTTTTGTCCAGTCCTATATGTTATGTCATTTTATATTTATAGAATTTGCACATATTTTTTCTAGATGTTTTCAACATAATCATTCTTAAAATAATTTGATTTTATAATGAATCTTGTTAGATGCGTGAAAGATTGGTCGATTGATACTTATGGGTTGCCAAGTAAATTTTTAACAATGAATTATGGCTAAATTTATGAATATTTTCATGCTTAATTAGGTGCACCTCATTTTAGTATTTTTGGCGTTTGAGCCTTATTAACATTTCACTTTAAATTAATTTTCATCTAGGGATGACAATCAGCCTTGTCAGCTTGGGCCGCTCGAGGTTTGGCCCGAAAAAGCCCAAGCCAGCTCGTGTGGCTCTTGGGCTCGGTTCGGGGGCCTTTATATAAAAATAAAAACAAATTTTGAAGCGTATGTTCAAAAATAAAAATAAGGCAAAAAAAGAAAAAAAGAAAAAAAGTGAGCTCAGCTCAAAAAGGCCCGAGCCAAAAGCTCAGATCGAGCTTAATCGGAACTGGAGAAAAGTTTGGACATTTTACCCAAGCCAGCTCGGCTCGGGTCGTTGACATCCTTATAATTTCATCTAATATTTAATTTTTATATGTTTTTTAACCAATTTATTGACGAAGTTTTCTTTGATAAACTAATTTTGTTAAACTATTTATGGTTTTAATATTATCAACAAAAAACTTCAGTAATCTTTAATTATATTTTTTAATGTTATTAATTACCAGCATATTTTTTCATGAAAAAAATAACAAATGCAAAAACATGTAAATTTTAAAAATTGAGGGCTTTCGATAAATCTTAGCCATATGCTGCTACCTGAGTAGGTTCTGTGTCTCTACCACAAAACCACACACAAAGGTGGAGAAAAGTGCATGGAGAATTTGGATCTGCATATGCAAATATCCATTTGTAAGGCATCTTCAATGCTTACCCCAAAACACCAAAATGCACCAAAAAGTGGTACAAAACACCTCCAATGTAACATTAAACTTTGCACCAAAATGGTGCAAAGTGTCTAAAGTCATTTTTACCCTTCATTTTCTTTTTCCAAATAAATTGATTAAGTGCTACATATTTTTTAATACAATAAATTATTATTATTTGCATTTAAAATAAATTTTAAATGTAAGAAATAATAATTAATTAAAAGAAGAAAAAAATTTAAAATTTAACAAACACAATTTATTAATGAATTTAATATTTTTCCGTAATTTAACGTAATTATTTATTTAGTAACTTATGTATTTATAAAATAATTAAATAAATAATATTTCAAATAAATATATTATAAAGAATAAAAAAAGGAAAGAAAATGGTTAAACATTGTTCATTTGGTATAATTTTTAATGGTTGGAGATGAATTTTAGTTTGGTATAAGATTTGATGCAAAATTTGTTGCAAAATGGTGCAAAATTTGGTGCCGCTGGAAATGGCCTAAGCATTCCCTTCTGAGGAGCCGTCAAACGGAGAATCTTCTCGTCTTTCTTATGAAAACTAAAGCAGCTTAATGATATTCTTCAATATCCTTAACGTACTCTGATGACTTGATCTTCACATCCATGTCGCCTTTCATT
This sequence comes from Olea europaea var. sylvestris, assembly GCF_002742605.1. Classification (NCBI taxonomy): domain Eukaryota; kingdom Viridiplantae; phylum Streptophyta; class Magnoliopsida; order Lamiales; family Oleaceae; genus Olea; species Olea europaea. The sequence goes on from NW_019230771.1 coordinate 158,660, forward strand.
GCTGGCTATCGGTATTAAGTAATCTTCAGGCCAGGATCATTTCTTCTACCTCGTTTTCACTTCTGCCTAGATATTTGAATTGATTTAATGGTTCGATTCAAGTGAAATTGTTAAAACAAATTCATTAAGTTGTTTTGATTTCTTGATGATGACTATTTGATTAATATCTTTCTATGACCTACTACTTTATTTTGATATTAGCTTTTATAAGGTTTGCATTCAATTTTGGAAGATGATAATAAGCCCTTGTTTGATAGGGATTAAAATCTAGATTTTAACAATTAATTTTAACTACATATGTCATCAACTTTCATCAAAATTTACTAAAAATCTAATTTTAATTCGTGTCAAATACGAGCTAGGATATAAATCAATGAGCTTTGTGGCCTAGCCTATCAAAAATGAAGTCTACTAATTTTTGGTTAACCATGTACCAGTCCCCATTAATTATTCATGGAATCTTAAACAAGTTGTTAATCACAAAGGAAAACTTTTCTCATAGATGATTAATATGATAGGTTTTTAATTTTTTGTTTTAGGTCTAGCATTTTACTAGATCTAGACCGTCATAATACGAAACCAAACTAGCTCTCCCCAGAAATTGCCTAATCTTTGTTCTGATACTATTTGTTAGAATCAACCCAATTCTTATAAATATTAAAGACGAGATAATGGGTAAGATGAAAATAACAATTACAAGAACAAAACATTTACTTAGAAAACCAAGACGGGAGAATCCACGAGTAAAGGCATAGAACATTTTATCAAAAGTAAAGAGTTACAATATGTTATTCTGAATCTCATAAGACTCTATTTTTTGATTTATTTATTTGCGGGTCCCTTTCCACTAATCTGGATCCACGTGGATTACACTCTAAGTCGATCAAATAGGAGAGAAAAATTGTCAAATAGAGAAAAATTCTCCTTGCCATCTTTTACTTCTTCAAAACTTCTCCAGTTTAATCAACCAACTCCAAATATCCCTCCAAAATAGAATTCGAATCACACCTAAATTCTAACATAATACAATGTCTGTCAACCAGGAGTTCATGGAGTTCTATTCTATGACCATTTTTTGCCAAAAATGGTTGAAAACTCATTTTTCATATGGAAAAACAAAATAATTTGTATTTCATTTATCTGATGACAAACCTTGTCAAATGTAACTCATGTTGTTTATATGGGCTGCTATCCGGTCAATACAAACGAATTTCACTATCATTACAGCTGTAATATGTTTAAGCAAGAAACCTTTCATTCTCTTCTATCACTTTCAACGCATTTCACTATCATTGCAATCGCCTATAAATAGAAAAGTTATCATCAATTCATCACAAGAAACTGTATAAAACATGCAGTTCACAGAAGCAATGGAGAAATACACTGGCTCTTTTTACATCTGTTGGGGATCCTAGGAGTTCAAACAACCAAAACAACAATCAACAAACAAGATTCAAGGCAAAAACAAGAAAAAACGGGAATGGAAAAATACAACCCTTTCTGGCCGAAAATCTGTCCAGCTTTTCTGCTTCGTTTCAGCAGCTTCTTCTTCGATTTATGGGTGTTTTTCCAGGCTCAGGAACAGCCCCATGTTATGCCAATTGCCTTCCAAAGAGAGAGGGGAAAAACCAATGAAGAACCACCACCCTTTTCAATGAAAAACCGAGAGCTCCTCACTCTGCTGGGAATCCTCAAAAACGTGAGCTGCCCATCCCTTTATTTGAAAATTGTAGAGCGTACATAATGAAGGGGTAGGAAGAAAGACCATGCCTCTGCCAAAAGAAGGGAAGACCTTATTGTGTCAACCTCACTCCCATCAAGTCACAACATTAGGTGGTGGGGTTAGGTGAACCATATCCTCACATTCTTCACCTTGGTTCTCCTAACACTCTCTCTTGGTTGCGAATTTGCACATGGAAGAACTGTTCATCATCATCGCCCACCACCTACAAGAAAAATTAACCAGTGTCAATGTGTAATAAAGATAAACACAATCTAAATTTACTTGCAGGTAGAATTTTTGTTCCCATGTCAGAGGGATTCCTATCAGTGTGAATTTTAACAAGATTAACTTCACCTTGAGACAGTTTCTCACGTATAAAATGATACTTTACCTCAATATGTTTAGTTCTTTCATGGTAAACAGGATTTTTACAAAGCAATAAAGCACTTTGACTATCAGTAAACATAACAGGTGTATCATGCATGAAGTTCAATTCTTTTAAAATTCCTTTTAACGAAGTACATTCTTTAGCCGCCTCAGTTATGGCAACATATTCTGCCTCAGTACTTGACAAAGTAACTAAAGGCTGCAGCTGTGACTTCCATGTTATACAATTGTCACCTAGTGTAAAAAAGTACGCTGTGGTAGAC
>NW_019230771.1:161419-161591 GCF_002742605.1 Olea europaea var. sylvestris
AGGTTCTTCATCTTAGTGATTTCAGTCTTACTTGAACTTGCTAGAAGCATGTCATCTACATACAGCAACAGGTAGACCTCACAGCCCTTCTTACTATCATTATAGTACAGGCATGCATCATATTCACTCCTTTTAAAACCTATCTTCAGAACATAGGTATCGAACCTTATGT
>NW_019230771.1:162669-168565 GCF_002742605.1 Olea europaea var. sylvestris
GTAAGCTGATAATCTTGATTAGGTGGTTGATCATTAAAATGTTCAACTTCAACTGGTTCAATGTTATCTTGAAGTTCAGTCACTCTTCAGATTCAGGTTCAGGTTCAATTTCAATTTCATTTTCATGATGTATAGGGTCATTTTCGTCATTTCCAGGTGTAGGTGAATTTAGCCTAGTCAGCTTCACCTCAGTCTGAATACTCTACTCAGTTTCAGATTTGTTAGTTTCTTCGATTTTCTGTTTTAGACATGGCATCTCAGATTTATTAAAGACTACATTCCTGCTGTTAATAATCTTAATGCCTTGGACCCCTAAAACCCATAACCTATAGCCCTTCACACCCTCGGGATACCCTAACATCACACACTTGACAGCCCTGGGCTCAAGTTTCCCTTCAGATTGATGTGCATATGCAGCACATCCAAACACCCTCAAGTGTTCCAGATTTGGAGGCTCTCCCGTCCACAACTCCTGTGGGGTCTTAAACCCTATACTGCTGAATGGAGACCTATTAATCAGATAAGCTGCAGTACTTGCAGCTTCAGCCCAAAAACCTTTCGCAAGGCCAGAGCTAATCAACATACACCTAACTTTGTTCATTATGGTCCTGTTCATTCTTTCAGCGACCCCATTTTGTTCAGGTGTGTATTTAACAGTTCTGTGTCTTGTTATACCTTTCTGCTTACAGAAGTTGTCAAATTCGCTATTACAGAATTCAAGCCCATTATCAGTTCTTAACGTTTTAAGTTTCTTGTCTAACTGATTCTCAACAGACTTTAACCAAACTCTGAATTTCCCAAAACTTTCCGACTTAGCCTTCAAAAGATAAATCCAAACTTTTCTTGAGTAATCATCCACTAAAGACAAGAAGTACTTGCTCGCACCAAATGTGGAGTGCTTCTCCGGGCCCCATAGATCAGCATGGACATAGTCCAATGGTCTGCTGGTCCTATGAGAGCTAGCTTCAAAGCTCACCTTATGAGACTTACCCAAAACACAAGTTTCACAGAATTCCATAGTTTCAATGTCATCTTTTCCAAGTAATTTCTGATTACTTAAAGATTTTAGACCTTTAAACCCAATGTGACCCATTCTGTTATGCCAAAATTCAGTTTTGTCTTTGCTCACAGCAAGAAGGCTAGAATCAAATGGTATTTCAGTTCTTCCCTCAAGATAGTACAGCCCATTCCTCTTGGGCCCCTTCATAACTATAAGAGAACCCTTCATAATTTTCAAAATCTTGTTACCAGACTTGAAAGTATATCCCTCATCTTCCAGAGAACTTAAGGAAATGAGGTTCCTCTTTAAATTTGGGACATATCTAACATTTCTAAATTGCGTGACGGCCCCATCGTACATCCTGATGGCTATGTCACCAACTCCAATCACATTTTGAGAATTATTGTCTCCCATGTAAACCTTCCTAGGTTCAGTCTCCCTATAGTTATAAAACCAAGACCTATCAGGGCACATATGGAAAGTGCACCCTGTGTCAAGAATCCAATTTTTGTCAAATTCTTCTTCAGACACATTCATGACATGCAAACTATTAAATTCAGTAGCAATAGCAGCATTATCAACATCAGAATTGTTAGGGTCTTTTTGTTTCCTTTTCCAATCAAAGCAGTCTTTCTTGAAATGTCCTAACTTTCCACAGTGATAACATTTCTTACCGCTTTTATCTTTAGATTTGGATCTCATTTTAGATTTTCCTCTCCCCTTCTTGTTATGGAAGTTGAATTCTTTCTTTTCAGATCTTCCCCTAACAAATAGACTCTCTTCACGAGAATGAATTCTGTTCTCTCTTTTTAATTCAAGTTCTCTTGATTTTAAAGCATCAGAAACAATAGCTTGAGTGAGAGTGTCCTTACCATACTTTATGGCATTTTTCATTTCTCTGTAAGATTCGGGCAAAGAGTTTAGCAATATGACAGCTAAATCCTCATCATCAAATGTTTTATCATTATGAGCTAGACTCCTCACAACATCACATGCAGTGTAATAATAACCCTACTGCTTGCTGTAATAATCATCTTCAAATGGGTAATCCATACAAAACGGAGGTCACTCCCTCCTGGGCCGATTGGCTTACCCATTGTTGGGTGCCTAATCCAAATGATTATTAACAAGCCAACCTTCCGATGGATTCACAATGTGATGGATGATATGCACACTGAAATTGCTTGTATCCTCCTTGGTGGGGTTCGCGTCATTTCTGTCTCTTCTCCTGAACTTGCGCGAGAGTTCTTGAAGCAGCAGGATATTATTTTTGCTTCAAGACCTCATTGCATGTCTGGAAGATTAAGTAGCAGTGGGTACTTAAGTGCAGCACTTTCACCAATGGGTGATCAATGGAAGAAAATGAAAGGAGTTCTTGCTTTACATGTGCTTTCACCAGCAAAGCACCGTTGGCTTCACGATAAAAGAATGGAAGAAGCTGATAATCTTGTTCGTTATGTCTATAACCAGTGCAAGAATTCTTCGGAAGTTGGTTGTTTGGTGAATGTTAGAGTCGCAGCACAACAGTACTGTGGCAACGTTATCAGGAGGTTGATATTCGGCAAAAGTTACTTTGGAAATGGTATGGAAGATGGAGGGCCAGGTACCGAAGAGGAAGAACATGTTGCTACACTCTTCAAAATTCTTTCCTCTCTCTTTGGGTTCAGCATTTCAGATTATGTTCCGTGGTTGGAGCTTTTCGATTTCGATGGTCATAAAGGGATGCTAAAGAAAGCTATTGGCTGTCTTTCTAAATTCCATGACCCCGAAATACATGATAGGATTCAGACCTGGAAAAAGGGGAGGAGAGCAAATGAAGAGGACATTCTTGATGTTTTGATAAACCTTAAGGACTCAAAAGGTGCTCCGCTTTTGACTATTGAAGAGATCAAAGCACAAATTATTGTAAGAATGCCAAGCTTCTCAAATCTACTGTCCTCTTTAGCTCTCATGTCGTTACGTAGTCTAGAACTCTAATATGAATTTCTCATTCGCATTTATAGAAAATTAATTGACCAAAGATAAGTTGAACACTAACTAACGTGTTACCATTGCTTAAATTAAAAGAAAAAAATGTATGTACAATTTACTCAAAAAAGTGAGTCTTGAGAGTTACATTAATAATAATAAAAAAAATTATTATAGTTTTTGTTAATTTCTTTTAAGTATACCAGTAGACATTTTATTTTTCACACTTAACCGTTCCCAAAAAATAATTATTTTTCCATGTCTTTTATTTGCACTAGCTTCCTTTCAAATTATCATATTATTCTCTTCTATAAAAAATTGAAATACTTGAAAGCATTTAGAGAGTGGATAATATGGAAAGCCAAACACACTCTTTATTTTAAATTTTAATTTGAAGAGGCTCTTGAAGGAAAATTTTAAGGGTCTTGAAGTAAAATTTTAAGGGTTGATTCTTTAAAATAGAAATAATTTATTTAATCCCTTCTGAATGCTCTAACTCATTAGAAATCTTATTTTTCTACCTTATTATTGACACTTGCAGGAAATAATGCTAGCCGTCGTGGACAATCCATCAAATGCTTTTGAGTGGGCTCTTGCAGAGATGATAAATCAACCGAAGATTTTGAAAAGGGCTACTGCTGAATTGGACTTAGTGGTTGGAACGAACAGACTAGTTCAAGAATCAGATTTAAATAAACTGAACTATGTGAAGGCGTGTGCAAGAGAGGCATTTAGACTCCATCCAATCGCACCTTTTAACGTTCCACATGTATCTATGGAAGATACAACTGTAGCTGGATACTCTATTCCAAAAGGTAGTCACGTACTATTGAGTCGTACAGGTCTTGGTCGAAATCCAAGAATATGGGAAGATCCTCTGAAGTATAAGCCTGAGCGTCACCTCAAAGTTGATGGCTCAGCAGTTGTTCTTGTTGATTCTGAATTGAACATGCTATCGTTTAGCATAGGAAAGCGAGGATGTGCTGGTGTTGTGCTTGGTTCTACCATGACCACAATGGTATTTGCTAGACTTATTCATGGATTCACTTGGAACGCTCCATCTGATGTGACAAGCATTGACTTAACTGAGTCTGAGTGTGATCTCTTGCGTGCCAAACCATTGTTTGCACTAGCAAAACCCCGGTTGTCTTCAAACATTTATCAGCAACTTCAAATTTAAAAATCCACGCAGGTCTATTAGCATGGTCGGAAATCTAGATAAATTACTTAATTCAGTCAAAATCAAATTATAGCTTTATGTGTTTTGAGTCAAAAATAAATTATGCTAAAGTTTAGTATGTATTGTTTCACTAAATGGCTTCAAATTCTAGATTAGAGAATTGTCAAATTACTGGTTGCTTGTTGTCATGAATTGTTATGTACACCTATTCGGCGAGGTGACATGAATTGAAATATATATTTTCCTTCATTTAGACCACTGCATTAGTGACTGATACAAAACTTGAAATCTTGTTTTAAGTTATGATGTAGCAATTTGTAAATATTGTAATATCGAGCTCTAGGTACCAATTCACTTTTCCTTCATGTATAAACGTCGTTAGAAATGGAGTCATATTGTCATGAATATTAAAGACATGATAATTGACAAGATGAAAATAATACTCACAATAACACATGATTTAGTTGGAAACTCAAGACGGGAAAAATCACAAGCAGAGGTGGAAAATTCACTATATAAAAAATAAGGAGTTACGATATGTTATGTTGTATATCACTAGACTCTCTTTTAATCTCTCTATTTGTAGGTCTCTCTGTATTAATCTGAATCTACCTGAATCACTCTTTTATTCGATTAAATAAATATGTGATACACCACATATTTATAACACAAGAATCCCTAATATGCTGGAAGAATTAATGCAAAAATGATTCTAACACAAGGTAAACTCCTATTACAATTGATCAAATCAATAACGAAGTATCAGAGCAAAGGTTTGGCTCTCTCAAGAAATTGTCAAACCTTTAATTTGATACCACTTGTTAGAAATAGACCCAACTGTTATGAGGTAAGATGAGAGTAACAATCACAAGAACACAACATTTACGTAGAAACCCAAGACAAGAAAAATCACGAGCAAAGGCGGAGAACATTATATCAAAGTAAAGAGTTACAATATGTTATTATAGATCTCACAAGATTATTTCCTGATCTCCCTATTTATGAGTCCTCTCTATTAATCCGGATCCACCTGGATTACTCTCTAAGTAGATCAAATAAGTATTATAGTATAAGAATTCCTAGCATACTTGGAGAATTAATACAAACAAGAGTCTAACACAAGGTGAAGTCTTATTTAAATAAGTCAAACTAATGATGAATTATTTAGGAGAGAAAAATTGTCAAATTGAGAAACCTTCTCGTTGCAGTCTTTTACTTCTTCAAGATTTCTCCAATTCCAACAACCATCTCCCAATATACCTTCAAAATAGAATTCGGGTCACACCGGAATTCTAACAAAATACAATGTCTCTCAACCTCGAGTTCGTGGAGTTTCCTACTCCATGACATTTTTTTGCCAAAAATTGTTGAAAACCCATTTTTCATATTGAAAAACAAAATAATTTGAATTTCATTAATCTGATGACAAACCTTATCAAATGTAACCCATGTTGTTTATGTGGGCTGCCCTTGACGATGCTTTAATTCCAACACTAAATGTTTGCATGCAAACGTAATTAAAAAAAAAATTGTCAGTAGCATGACACCAAAAGTTAATTTTGATTAGGATTAGAGTTACCGTTCGATGAGACACATAGAAGGGCATTAAAACCCTTTGTCGTGCTCATTTAGCGTTGAAGAAGGAGGATAAGAAAACCTTTCGTACTTATTAGAACTTTGTGTGGTGTACAACATTAAAAGTTGTACAACCTTACAGCTCCCTGCCCCCCCCCTCCCCCTCCCCCTCC
>NW_019230771.1:175567-186985 GCF_002742605.1 Olea europaea var. sylvestris
AAACTCAGGTCTTAACTATACCCCAAATAAATTTTAAGAAAAAAGTTTAAAAATTCAAAACTCGGATGGTAATTAATAAATATTAATATCAATATCTCGACCTACTCCAGTCTCTCTATAGACTCGCCCAACTATAGTTATCGGGAATGCATCTGTCATCATCTGCTCTCGTAGCCATCTGCATCCAACTGGTTCAATATCCATAAAAATAGTATATCAAGGGTAGCGACTTGTTTGGATTTTTTAATTTAGCAAAACATAGACAAGAATTAATAGATTATCTTATTGAGCTTCAATTTGAATGATTGATTGGCATCGATGGAAATTGATTCAGATGTTTGATTTATCATCAGATTCGATGTAAATTTGTAAATTTTTGATGGTGAGATTTAAACATGTAAACTGTTACTTGTGATATTGATCTAATGGCCTGTTACTAGTTCTCTTAGATTTGTGAACTTTGGACATTGATCTGTTACATGTGCTATTGATCCAATGACCTGTAACCAATTCTCTTTAGAACGTTGACTTGTAGACGTCGATCTGCTATCTATGCAAAATGATATATACCTGTAAATTGTTATGCGTGACCTATAATATATGAACTGTAACTTGTGATCTTGAATCTGTGACCTATTATTAGTGTACAAAAACATGTGACATGTGAATGGTGATCTGTAACCTGTGAATTGTAACCTGTGACTTATGAACTATAACCTGTGCAAATGTACAAAGACAAGGGGACATGTTATTAGTTCTTATGTCACAGTCATCGTGCACAGGTTATAGATTAATGATCACGTGTCACAAATTAAATAAAATTAGTCACAAATAACTGATTTATGATCACAAGCCACACTACATAGGTCACATGTCATATTTTACACTCTATGAACATGTGGCTATCGTCAACAACACCACCACTATTTGCAAACGCAGCCACTCCACCGCCATTGACGCCATCACCACACCGACCATTGATAAAAACTAACAAAATAGAGGGAGAAGCGACGATTTTAATTGTAACACCAATCACCAACAAAACCCACAGAAAATGCAACAATCAAAAGCCCAACGCTCCTTAAATCAGAAGCCCAGAAAATCAATGGCAATGGTCTCATAATTGGAACTCCAGCACTTGTGTAATCCTCAAAATCAACAAAAATCAAAAGCCCAAAAAATCAATGGCAAATGGTAACAAATTGGAAACCTAGCCCTCGTGTGATCCTCCACTTTAATTCTAACAAACCATTTCTTCAAGTTTAATTTCTTCTTAACACTTCTGTAGTTCCCACTTGCCACCATTCTTTGCATTTTAGATTATCAGCAAAGAATTGCCCTACGAAACCCATTCCCAAAATAGAGGTGCCGCTTGATACTTATCTCTACTGCGAGGCCAAATTCAAGACTGAGCGTTGTTGGGTCGATTGTCGTCTATCGATTTCGTCGTGCACAGTCACTCTAATTTTGATTGTACATGGTATAGAAAGAAAGGAGATCAGAGGAGAAAGAAGGTAGAAAGAGTTAAATAATATTGTTATTAATATTAATAAGTGTGATTACAACCTGATTTATGAATAAGTAAACCTTTAATCTTATTTTTGAATTGTGATTTTTAAAACTCGGTTCTCGTTCAATTTCAACTTCCTTTAAAATTATATTTCATGATGGACAAAATAATATGGAAACTATATATATAAAGGTTATGGTCCCCAATTCATATGTAACTTCTCATTTTTTGTGTCATCCTATGAGCACAAGAATACAAGAGAAATCATATTGAAAAGGAAGATCCAAAAATTCACAATCAATAACAGGCAATCTACAATTAAAAAAAAAAAAAATCACGATCAACAACTCAAGAATCAAAGAGCCAATATTCAATATTCAAGATCTGGTATTAAAGAATCATTCCTGATACTGACATTTCCTGCGTATCCTGACCACTTTCATCCCAGACCATTTGCGAAGGCATTTCTTACGATTTTCGGTCATTAGTTCTCGGGATGTATTGGTTCCTCGGGATACTTGTGCTCGACCTTGATAACTGTCACAGAATGCAGGATGTCCTCGGGAATAATAGCTCGGGAAAATCCCCTTGAGGTCCTCAACTACCATCTTCCTCGTACTAAGGAGAAGGTCTATCCCCTAAGAACTCTTTTTTGACACGAATACTTCAAACCACATCTCCTAAGTCCAAGAGAGTCCTTTTAACAATTGGTCTTCTAATTACAGTAGGATCCAAACACTGCTTTCTCATGGGACTCTATCGGATAAGGATACCCAGATAGTTGAATCCTACCAGGAAAGCACCATACACCTCTATAAATACAGAACCATGAGCTATAGCCTTACGCATATAATTCACTTTCTGACTTAAGCATCGGAGGAGCGACGAGAACATACCTCGTTGCCTTTGTTTCAGGTATCGGAAGACTACGATCGTGCTCATTCAAAATCCTCAAACTCAGGAAATCAACAGGTACGACTTTTGATAGCATCATTGGCGCCGTCTGTGGGAAGCGCTACCAAAAGCCATGGTTAACACACCATCAGGTCTTCCTCCCACAAGCTCATCCGCTCCCATCCCTCATCCTGCTGAAGATCAATCGGCTCCTCAAGAAGAGTTGTCAGGAGTGCCCGTACCTCTGTCAGCAGTCATCACAACCGAAGCCTTTGAAAAGCTCTGTCAGCAGGTGGCCATGCTCACGCAACTGTTAAGTCAAAAAAATTCACATCCGTCACCAGCGCAGCAGAGCATGGTGGTTTTATGGCTGATGCTTGAGCACGACCACCAAACCCGTAACTAGCGGAGTAGAAACCTTGGGTATTCGTAATATGGCATCCGGCTCGAGATCGGTCGCAATGGATTTTGGTGAGATTCTCGGATCATTCAAGAAGGAATTACAGCTGGCCTGCAACGAAATGCTCGGGGGCCAATGGGTTTTACCCCTAACACTCCATTCACGCCAGAAATATTGTCATATCCCTTGTCCGACAGATTCAAATATCCTCGCATTAAAAAATATGATGGGACGACTGACCCCATCCACCATCTCTACTGATGTCATGAATTTGCAAGTTGCGTCGGATCAGGTTATGTGCAAAGCCTTCCCGTAAATGCTGTCTAATGCTGCTAGGGATTGGTTCTCAACATTGGAGCCCAACTTCATAGCCTCATTCTCAGATTTTGCTAATAAGTTCTCAGCCTTCTTTGCAAGTAGCAAGCGAATCAAAAAGACCGCGGCCTCTCTCATGCAACTTCGTCAGGACCAAATGAAACCCTACGAGGATTTATGACAAGGTTTAACAAAGAAAGGCTTCAAATATCAGACCTTCACATCACAGCGGCTGTCTTCGCCCTCACTTACGCAATAAGATGTGAAGCTTTCAAGATGTCCTTATCAAAGACCCCGCTGCAGATAGTGATCGAGCTCCTCACCCGAGCTGAAAAATACATTAATATGGAGGAAACACTGAATCCAAGGAGACCTGGTCCTTTCCATGAAAAGACCAAGAACAAGAAACAATATGATCCCGTTTCCCGGCCAGAGTATCCTCGAGAAAAGCGCAAGAATGAAGGTCCACCAGGACCCCTCACCCGATTAAACACCTTCAAGGCAAATATCTTAATGGCGATCAATGATATGAAAGAATTAAAGTAGCCTTCAAGAATGAAGTCGCCCCCTGACACAAGAGATAGGAGCAAGTATTGTGAATTTCACCGAGATCATGGACATTCCATGGAGGATTGTCAAGCCTTGCAGCGGAAAATTGAATCTCTCATTAAAAGAGGACTCTTAAGGAATTACATTGGTCATGATAAACGCTCGAGGAATGATCGTGACAATCGAAAAGAGCCTGGAGTCGGAAGCAGTGCTCAACCCACTGTCGGGACCATTAATATTATCATTGGAGGCATAGCATCTGGAGGAGATACAAATAATGGACGAAAGCAATATGCCCACCAACACACTCATACCTCAAAGGAATCCTGTGATAAACTCGAAGACATTACCTTTGGAGGAAGAGATTTGGAAAGAGTATCATATCCTCATGACGATGCCTTAGTCGTCTCTGCAATTATGGTTAACTTTGAAGTAAAGAGGATTCTGATTGATAATGGAAGTGAAGCAAACATACTATCACATGAGGCTTTCAATAAAATAGGGCTCTCTCCTAAACAGCTCAAAGCAGTAAAAACTCCTCTACAGGGATTTGGTGGTGGAGTCATTATCCCTGAGGACATCGTCGAGCTTCCGCTTACATTAGGTTTTGGTAATACACAAGTGATGGAGATCACACCATTCCAAGTGGTTAATACCCCAATGACCTACAACATCATTCTCGAAAGGCCCTTGCTGAACAAGATCCAAGCCTTTGTATCAACTTTCTACCTGGCCATGAAGTTCCCAACAGGTCATGGCATCGGAGTAGTTCGAGGAGACCAAACAGCTGCTAGACAGTGCTATATTACTAGCATTCGAGGAATGAGTGCAGACGTCATGCAACTTTCAAACCTTGAGCTCGAGCTCGAGCTCGAGCCAAGGGATAGACTTGCTACGGTTGAGGAATTGGAAGTGGTCGAGCTTGAGCTCGAGCACAGAAAAAACGGTCACTATTGGTCGGGATCTCAAGCCCAGCCTCTGGGAGGAGATCATCAATTGTCTGTCCCGCAATATCGATGTTTTTGAATGGAAGGTCGAGAATATGCCAGGGATAGACCCTGAAATAACAGTCCATAGACTCAATATAAGCCCAGGGGCCAAGCCTGTTAAGCAAAGGAAGAGGCAGTTTGCGTCGAAAAGACATGTGGTCATTCAGGAAGAGGTTGGCGAACTGGTAAAAGCGAGGTTCATAAGGGAAGTCCAATACCCCGATTGGCTCGCTAATGTTGTCCTTGTGAAGAAGGCCAGTGGTAAATGGAGGGTCTGCATCGACTTCACCGATCTCAATAAGGCGTGCCCTAAAGACAGCTACCCGCCACCAGGATTGACAATCTTGTGGATAGCACATCCGGACATAAGCTGTGCAGCTTCTTAGATGCATTCTCAGGGTATCACCAAATCCTCATGGCCGAAGAAGCCCAAGAGAAGATTTCATTCATGGCTGATTCAGCCATATATTGCTATTGGGTGATGCCATTTGGGTTGAAAAATGCTGGGGCGACATATTAGAGGCTCATCAACAAAGTTTTCGCCGATTTGATAGGGAAGAACATCGAAGCCTATGTTGACGACATGGTTGTAAAGAGTATAGAGCAGCACATTTCTGACCTGGAGGAGGTGTTCGCCACTCTACGAAAATATTGGATGAAACTCAACCTAAAAAAATGTGTATTCGGTGTAGCTTCGGGAAAATTTTTGAGCTTCATGATCACCCATCAGGAGATAGAAGCCAACCCCGATAAGATCCAGGCTTTGGCAACATTGGAATCGCCCAGAACTAAGAAAAAAGTGCAAAAATTGACAGGGAGAGTAGCAGCCCTAAACAGGTTCATGTCCCGAGCAGCAAATAGGTGCTTCCCTTTCTTCAAAGTTCTTAGAGGCAGCCAATCCTTTGAATGAAATGAGGAGTGTGAAAAGGTTTTTTCGAAGCTCAAACAGACATTGGCATCTCCCCCAATCCTCACTAAACCTGAGCCCGGAGATACTTTGTTATTATACCTTGCCGTGTCTCAAAATACAATAAGCGGCATCTTAGTAAAAGGGATCAATAGAGCCCAGCAACCCATTTACTATGTGAGTAAAGTCCTACTTGATGCGGAAACCAGGTACACTTTGGCTGATCAGCTGGCTTTTGCCCTAATAGTGGCAGCACGAAAGCTTCGACAATATTTTCAGTCTCACCCGATTGTTGTGCTCACCAATCAGCCTCTGAAACACATCCTTCAAAAGCCAGACGTCTCAGGCAAATTACTAAAGTGGGCAATTGAAATTGGGGAGTTTGACATAGAGTTCAAGCCCCGTCCGTCCATCAAAGCCCAAGCTTTAGCGGACTTTATCGCAAAACTCACCCCAAAGCCTCGGAGGCCAGAAGGTAGCTCTAGCACTACAACAGATGTTTGGAAAATTTTCGTGGATGGAGCATCAAACTCTTCGGGCTCGGGCGCAGAGGTCATCATAACGAGCCCGGACATGCTCATGGACATTCAGTGTGCTTTCAAGTTTGAATTCGAGGCAACCAACAATGAGGCGGAGTATGAGGCTGTCATCATAGCCACGGAACTTGTCATAAATCTCGAACTTGAAAACATCAAAATTTTTAGTGATTTCCAGCTGGTGGTGGGGCAGATTGATGAAACGTTTGAGAAGAAAAACGAGAAAATGAGCTTATACTGCTTAAAAGTTCATGATCTCCGACGAAAATTAAAGAGGTGTGAAATTGTGAAGATTACCCAGGCTGACAACTGCAAGGAAAATGCCTTATCAAGACTGGTATTCATGGGAATAGATGAACTTGATAGAATAGTACATGTCAGATTTGTGACTGAGCCTAGCATCAATACAACCGTTGGGGTCATGGACATTGATCACGAGCTATCATGGATGGACCCAATTGTGGACCTCACAACAAATGGCAATCTTCTAGAAGACCCTCGGGCATCAAGAAGTGTCCGGTCAAAAGCTCCAAGATATTGCATTATTAATGGGGTCTTGTTTCGCAGAAGCCTCACACTTCCGTACATTAGGTGCCTTAAGCATTCGGAATCCTCCCAAGCCCTAGAGGAAGTTCATGAAGGAGTATGCGGGAACCATCAAGGAGCTCGGGCATTAGCCTTCAAACTCATAAGGTACGAGTATTACTGGCCTACCATGAAGAAAGATGCCGTGGAATATGTGAAGGAATGTGATAAGTGCCAGAGGTTTGGCAACGTTATCCGTTCTCCCGCAGAGGACCTCACCAACATCAGTTGCTCAACCCTGTTTGAGCAATGGGAAATCGATATCCTCGGCCCGTTTCAAATAACTAGAGGACAATTGAAGTTTGTAGTTGTAGCAGTGGAGTACTTTACGAAGTGGGTTGAGGCCAAGACCTTGGTAACGATCTCAGAGCCTAAGATAAGAGCTTTTGTTTGGAAGTCCATCATATGCAGGTTCAGGATACCAAAGGTCCTCATAATTGATAATGGCCGGCAGTTTAACAATATACAATTCAAGGATTTCTGTTCCAACCTAGGGGTTGGCCACTGTCTGACTTCAGTTTCTCATCCCCAAAATAATGGCCTAGCCAAGGTCACCAATCGAATTATATTGCAAGACCTCTGAACAAGGATAGGAGATGCAAGAGGTACCTAGTCCGACGAATTGCCTTCCATACTTTGGACATATAGAACATCCCACAGGATTGCAACCGGGGAGACCCCCTTCAGGTTAGCTTTTGGAATCAAAGCCCCAGCCAAAGAAGACTTAATCTTGAAAAAGCAAGGCACACCACTGAACATCTCGACCTCTTGGAAGAAGTTCGTGACTAGGCAGCCTTAAGAATAGCCTCTTACCAAGATAGAATAGCAAAGTATTTCAATAAAAGGGTAAGGCCGCGAAGATTCAGAGCTGGAGATTTGGTGTTGAGGAAGGCTGAAGCCGCTGGTCATGCTCCGGGAAAACTCGGACCAGTTTGGGAAAGACCTTTTGAAGTCATACGACAACTCCCAGGAGGTGCATACAGTTTGAGGGACACTTCAGGAAGACCACTCCCGAGGTCATGGAACGCCGATAAAAGTATATTACAAGTAACCCCCTCCACCATGTTTTAGAAATGAGGCCTACGTGCCAAGTCAATTTTTTTCTTTCAATAAGGCCTTCGTGCCAAGTTTATTTTTCGGCCTTTGTGCCAAGTTTATTTTTCGACCTACGTGCCAAGTCAATTTTTTCCTTTCAATAAGGCCTGAGTGCCAAGACAGTTAATGGAATATATTACAGTTAAAGTTAAATTCGATGATCTACAAACAAAAGCATTGCCTCAAGCAAGCAAATCAAAGCCTTGCCCCGAGCAAACAAATCGAAGCCTTGTCCGGCGCAAGCAACTAAAGCCTTGTCCCGCGCAAGCAACTCAAGCCTTATCCCGAGCAAGCAACTCACACCTTGCCTTTCGCAACACATATGGGTTACCAATCAGGGCAGACAAATCCAAAGTAAAATTCTCGAGCACAAGAATCCCGGGCACGATAGTGATGAGACTTGTGAAAAAAGCCTGGATTGTCCTCGGGAAGTTTGCTTGGAATCACATATCGTAGGTCGAGACCACCCTTGACCTCACAAAGGTCGTCAAAGTATTAAGCTCGAGCTTATTTAATTTGAACTTCCGATCCTTGCTCGATCTACTTATCAAAGTTTTCGAATGACCCAAGGTTAAGGTCGAGCATTAATTACAGTTGTTTTTCTTTATTGGTCCTCGAGATATGTTCCATATTAAAGAATGACCCTAAGATCGAGCATTAATCACAATTGTTCTTACAATTAGTCCTCGAGATAATGTTCCATATCTCACCCTTAGATCGAGCTATTACCTTCGTCTAAAACTTCATATGAATTTTCTTAAAGTCGAGCTAGGTCACATCATTTAGTTTAGTCCTCAAACGAACTTAAAGCTCGAGCAAAACATAATCGAAATAACATAATAAGAAGCGCAAGAATACATTGATTCTTGGTAAAAATAATCGTTCAGTACAAGTAAAGAGCCAAGAGTATTCAAAAACAAAAAGAAAGCAGAAACTAGTCTATGTCCTCGGCTCCTTCTCCTGAGGCCAGGCTTCCCTGCTCTTTCCCCACGTCCTCACCATCAATATCGACCTTGTGGTCGTCGGCGGCTTCCTTGGACTCCGAAAGCTCGAGGTCTTCAGCAACCTTTGGGATGTTCGTCAAATCCTCTGGCTTTGCATCAGGCTTCGAGCGCAAAAATGCTGGAGCCTCTTTTAAAGCATGGAAGTACGAGCTCATGACGTACTCTCCCTTCAGCCCATTGAATTCCTCAGATGTTTTGAAGTCTTCAATTGCGATACCCCGAGCTTCGATCAGACGAGCTTCAAAATCCTTCTTCAAATGCTCTATCTCGAGCTTTAACTCCTCGGCCTCATCCTTGGCCATCCCAGCTTCTTCCCGAGCCTTCTATAGATCATTCT
Organism: Olea europaea var. sylvestris; assembly: GCF_002742605.1. Classification (NCBI taxonomy): domain Eukaryota; kingdom Viridiplantae; phylum Streptophyta; class Magnoliopsida; order Lamiales; family Oleaceae; genus Olea; species Olea europaea. Next base: position 184,689 of record NW_019230771.1, read on the forward strand.
TGGCGTCATCACATTCCATCTGAAGAAGGAAGCGCTCAGCCTCCATATCAACAATTCTTTTTTTGCGTGCCCGAGCAGAATTCTTGAGCTCAGCAGTTCTTTGGGCCTTATCTTTCTCTTTCAGAGAAAGATCTCGGGCAATACTCAGTGTCTACAACATATAAAATCCAAGCTTAACGTTCAAGCCATAGAAATCCATAAATTACGCTAAGTAAAATGAGCGAGCTTACCTTCAGCGTAAGGGATTAAAAAGCTTTCATGCCCTCGTCGAAGCCGAGGTCCTTTCAATACTTGTCCATGATGCTCGACACCAAAGGAAACCAATCAGGATCTCGATTTTGAAAAGAAGGCACAGGAAGGACCTCATCCTCGAGGTCAACAAGCTCGGGAGTACTCCTCGACCGAGGACGTAACGAGAAGTGGCAATTGGAGTTTCGTGCTCGTGAATGGTTGGGGATTGTCCTCAGGTAGATGTCTCGCCAGGACCACTCCTAACAGTCCCAGGCCCTGAATCTCGAGGCCCCTTTTTTCCCTTTTTCTGACCTGGGGCTCGAACTTAAGGGGCCATCGACTTCTTGTTCACTGCCTGTAGAAGAGCTGAAGGATCGAAAGTCATCCCTGAAAAGCCAAGTCATTAGCGTGAGCATAATTCTCGAAGACAGTTTGACGAGGGAAAAAGGCGAAAGTACGATCCCTACCCTTTGCACCTTTCACATTCACAAGATCGAGAATATCATCCCCTAAAATGTCATCTATATCATAAACAAGAGGCTTGAGGTTCTCTAACATCACCCTATCCCTTTCTAAAGACTTGAAATAGGCCTGCCCTTCACAATACCTGGCCGTGTCAGGCAAAACCCAACTAGGACTAAAAGGAAAGTCGGAATCTTGAGGTATGACATAAAACCATTTTTCTTTCCATCCTTTTAATGAACTTGGCATCCTCGGTATCCTGAAACCTCCTCGAGATGAAAGATAGGCAAAACATGTATATTGAGGCAGCTGTTTCAAATCGAAGACCATTTAATACCTAAGTACCTACATGCTATAAAAAAGTAGGTAAGCATCCTCCATCCATTTGGCACGAGCTAACCATGGTTCATGTTGTGCTCAACCAGTAAAGCCACAAAGAAAGGGTGCAGGAGCCATCTAAATCCACCCTTTAGCGAGTCTCTAAAAACTACAAACTTTCCATCCCGAGCAATAGTCATCCTATCTTCACCCCTTGGCGTCCTAATATCACACTTAGGCATGAGCCCATGCTCCCTAGCCGTCGATATCGCTAGATGCTCCTTAAATTTACAAGGGAGGTCCGAGTACTTAAGGGGAGTCGGGATACCTTGTGCCCGAGCATGTGCATTAATGGGCACGGCCATGGGTATGATCGAGCGTTCCCTGTCGTCAGGGGTATTCCTCAAGGAAGAGAAGAAGATTCACTGCTACTACTAAACATCCTGACCTAGGCAAAAAAGTATCTAAAGAATAACTTAAGGTCTGGATGTCTTACCTTAAAGTCGACGCCTAAAAACCCACCAAAGTTCTGATCCCGACGATTAGCAAAAGAAGTTTACTGAGAGTGAAAAGTGAAAAATGAAAATTGAACAAGGTATTTATAGGCAACAGAAGAGGGTAGCCCGAAAGTCACTACCCCGACCGTCAGATCTGGCCACGTGTCCTACATCCAGCCCATATCGTTTTTACCGCCTTTTCTAATTTAGAGCTTACCTTAGTACCACGTCAGTCCCTCTGAACACCTGTCTTCAAGAACTCCCTCGAGCTTACGCACCCAAGCTCTTTGCCTTCTGGCTTATTTTGCACTATATCCTCAAGAAAAGCTTGAGAATAGGTGCAGGGGGGCCAGTGATACTGACATTTCCTGTGTATCCCGACCACTTTCATCCCCGACCATTAGCGAAGGCATTTCTTATGATTTCCGGTCATTAGTGCTCGGGATGTATTGGTTCCTCGGGATACCTGTGCCTGACCTTGATAACTGTCACAGGATGCAGGATGTCCTCGAGAATAATAGCTCGGGGAAATCCCCTTGAGGTCCTCAACTACCATCTTCCTCATACTAAGGAGAAGGTCTATCCCCCTAAGAACTCTTATCTGACACGAATACTTCAAACCACATCTCCTAAGCCCAAGAGAGCCCTCTTAACAATTGATCTTCTAATCACAGTAGGATCCAAACACTGCTTTCTCATGGAACTTTATCGGATAAGGATACCCAGATAGTTGAATCCTACCAGGAAAGCACCATACACCTCTATAAATACAGAACCTTGAGCTATTAT
>NW_019230771.1:190430-191643 GCF_002742605.1 Olea europaea var. sylvestris
TAATAATAATAATAATAATAATATTGGATTGATATATGGGAAGAAAGGGAAAAAGAAAAAAAAAATACTTTTCAAAAATTAAATAGGCTTCGAACAGAACTGGGCCCTCCCTCCATCCCCGGATTGCCACTAAAGAATCTAAGGCAATTCATAATTTAGTATGCCAAAGTCCAAGTGGGCTATTAGCTTGGGTATGGGTCTTCTCTTGCAATATAACATGTGGAAATCACATAAAATCGTAGTTTAACTATTCATAGTTCTCAAATCAGAGTGGAAGTTTAATATTTCACTAATCAGATTTTTTTTTTCATTTACTAATTATTTTAAAATTATTTAATAACCGTCTTCCCTAATTCACGTATTTTAAATTTTGGAAACTCTATATTCATTAAAACCCCCTTACATGTTCTTTCCATAAAACCCACGTCCCTCACGTATCCATATTTTACAATTAAACCGTCATTCATCCAAGCCATATCCTACCATTCATCCCTGTTCGTTCTTCGGCGATTCCTCGATGACCTTCTTCCACCATCGCGTTTATAAATATTTTATACGTTCCTTCCCAAGAGGAAGAGGTCACAATTGAATCGTAATCTTCTAAAATTTCAAGGATGACTCATTCAAGGAGTGAGAAATGTGGGGAGAAAATTGGAATCCACGAGTCAGGAAGAAGAGGTAAAAATAAGGTGGATGAAGTGCAGAAGAATTCATCCTCTAAAAGACACAAATCTGAACATTTGGTCGCAAAATCGCCCGTGAAGGTGTTTTTGCAATTTTTCAATTGTTCACTTATTTCGAACATACCTATGTACATTTTAATCGATGGGTAATGTGTATGGATGAAGTATTTTGAATTTATGATGTATATTGCATTGAATTTGTTGTGTGGATTTGTAATCGAAATGCTGGATTCTAGAAATGGTTTTTAATGTTTTCTTCCAAAGTGGTTGTTCATTTGTGAATTATGGAATACTATTGTGTCGTTTTGTATGTGTGTTGTTGATTTCTTATCTGGTGGAGGGGACCTGCAACTATATGTTGATGTTGTGTCTACTTGGATTCCCACATGTGACCAAACTTATAAGTTTTATTGTGATCGATGTTGTAGGCCTGGAGATACATTATACCCGAGAAGAGTTGGTTTCTGGGTAAAATTACAATTACCCCCGTGAAAGGTGTGGTGTCAAATTTCAAAAACAATCTCAATGAA
>NW_019230771.1:192264-196143 GCF_002742605.1 Olea europaea var. sylvestris
GAAGTCACAGATTTTATTCATTATGTCACATGTTTTCAATATAGGTCACAGACATTTTCATGATGCCATTTGCCCTTTTTATATCACAATCCATGGCAACATATTGAATATGTGTGATGTGCAAAATTATATCTATTCGTTTATACATAATTTTTGGTTGCTGACATTGCAGTTTTTGTTGTGATATCAATGGTAGTTGGAAATATATGACCTGGACCCCCCACCAGCTGAAATGACAATGCCATACATGACAGAGGTGCTATATGAGAAACCTGAACCGCCTGATCGGTCACGTGGGGAAAAGAGAAAGGGTGGTAGCATAGACCGATCAGTTCATCGTGTTGGGACTAGTACAAATTCAAGTGATTCGGGAATGAAACAATCTACTCCCATACTGATGGACGACTAAGACACTCTGATGTGCATATTGATGATGATGACTTTGTTGACCCACCACCCAGTTGGAAGGGGACATCAATCGATGAAGATTCTCCAAATGGGGAGCGTAAGTCAGATGACACTACTGATTCAGAGGATTTGTCGTCAAAATATGTAAGCTCTTCCAATTTCATCTATCATGTCACAAGTCCATTTAGTGTTAATGATATTCAGGTCACATAAAAATTCTCAGGTCACAGAAATATATTCAGGTCACAGGTTTCAATTATTAAGTCACATATCAATACACGTTTCACTGCTGATCACAGATGAATGTTATATTTTATCATCATAAGTTACCTGATTATAGGTATTCATGTGATGCAGGTGGTTGACGAATTGACGAATTATTTCAAAGGACAGTTATATGATCTCCAATTTGAGAATCGATTGCTAAGCAAACAACTTTAGGCAATGCAGTCACAGGTGTCATCTTTGAAGTCTGATCAGCAAAAGAAATTGAAGCTGCTTGTTCGCATGCAAGGTGAAATTCGTACCGACATGTTGGACATCAAATCACACATGCAGTGTATGTTTGATTCTGTGACTACTTTGATATCTAGTTCAATGGAAGAAATTATGAACAAATTCAGAGAGAACTCAGGACCACAAACTGTTGGAGGATCTGGAGCAACAAGCGAAGTCAGTACCCCAACTGTGTCTGCTCTTATTTGTCTGTTACCATAAACTGTTTGACATATGCTTCTCATCAAATGCACTTTTGTTCTGATTTTCAGGCTGCAAAAGGCGAAAAAAGTGTTGATTCGAAAGGCAAAGCGAAGGTTGACTCTGCATGTGCGGTTGAATTTTCATGTTTTATTGAACCTCCATCTTTTGATCTCGGTCTTAGATTTACACAACCAAACCAGTTTGTTGCAAATATATCTAAGGAAGTTGAAATGCAAGTGGACTCGGTCATATCCAATGTGTTGAAAGAGACAGAATGTATTGAGCAAGAGGTATCAAAAAATCTATGTATTTGTTGATTAATGCATGTCACATATTAAAAAACACATTTTATTATGCAGCACTCACCTGAGGCCGTACCAAGTTTTGGATTGCCGGTGAAGAGGGCTCCAAAGCCAGTTAAAGCGCTTCAGTCCCCTTATGTTGTCGACGAAGTGAAACAAATAAAATCAACAGGAAACGTAGTGGTCTTCGAACACTACAATCAGAATGTAGACAATGGAGATGTTGTTGACTTTCAAAATTAGTTTCAAAGAGGATACAAACAGAATAACAAGTGCGAAATTGTTGTCCTATTTTCATAATTTTCCAAATAATGATCTGTATTTCTTGTTCGTAGGAAGAAGTTCAATGATAAAGACGATGCCATCCGTCCACTTTTTTCTATCAGTCAGTACTTGGTGGGAAACAAGACATGGTGGTATAAACTTGTATCCAGGGAGGTTTCGTTGACTAGTTCAATAAGTTACTACACAAAAGTAACAGTTCTAAAAGGCATGTCACAGTACAGGTCACATTAGTCACAGATCAATGTATAATAGTCACACAGAATCCACACAAATACAGTGTTGTACATGTCATTCAGTGAAAGTCACAGATTATGCCTATAGTATCTAACAGCCCACTCATGCAGTAGGTCACAGATGATGCATGGGTCACAAATCACACGAGCAGTAGGTCACAATACTTATTGCATGGAAAAACACATATATGCAGGTGCAACAGTATAGCTCACATGTATTTATTATGTTACAGATCAGTTATTAAATGGTCACTAACTATAGGTTGCATTGGTCACACATTCTAACTGAGTCACACATCACAGTAACAGTTCATTGCATCATGTTTCTGGTGTATATATGGGTTCTTAATTGTTTATTGTACTTGCATCTCTGTAATATATGGACATGTGCTTCTACTACATACGTCAAGTGGCAAGAAGTGCGAGAAATCTCAAGTTCATAGCTATCACAACGGACTTGTTGTTCCAGGTCAAGCTCAAGCACATGTATCCTAGGTTCAAGGATGATGCAATTATTGTTGTGACAGATTGTTGTGACAGATGATAGACTGATTGACGACATTACCGGTACACGAATTCCATTGAGCACTCCATAGGCTGAAGTCGATCTTGTGTTTATCCTACTTCTGCCTACCAACAAAGCACATTGGATGTTTGGAGTGTTGTACATAAAGGCGCATACGTTGCGTGTATTGAATTCGTCCAGGAAGACATACAATGATATCAAAATATGTATTGGAATTGAACCTTTTGTCAGCATGCTTCCGCATCTCATGAAAAGTGTTGGAATATGGAAAAAAGATTCCATGGAGTTGAATGTGGATCTTGATTTCTCTCTTCTCCAACAAAAAGCATTGTTTTAAAGTGATAGTGCAATGAGCAGTCACAAGTTGTAAAAGATGGAAACATTGTCCCGTGTTTGGATATTCGTTTATAATGACAAGTAGTTCTTACTTTTGTCTGTTTATATCAGAAAGTTTATTAGTGTTTGGGGACTATTACATTATTTTTCAGAAGTTTCACTTTATATCATATTTTGCAAGATTGATGATGTATCAAGGACAAAGTCTCAAAATTTAGTGCACAAATTTTTGCCATTGTGTCATGTTATTAGCACAGGTGGTAGACATATTTATCGATTGACCGACACTGAAATTGACTCACTCTAGTTTTTGGATTATCTACAAGTCACAGGTCACTGATTATTGTAAATTGGTCACAGGTCAATTCTCATTGTCACAGGTCACTGTATCTTGGTCAAAGGTCATTGTATATTGGTCACAGGTCATGAAGAATTATCACAAGTCAATCCAATCTGATCACAGGTCATTGAAGATTGGTCACAGATCATTTCATATTTTTGTCACAACTATTTGTAATTGAACCACTGCCATTTTTCAGTCTTTGCAATTGGTCACTGGTCATCTTTTATTAGTCACAGTTTAGAGTATATTTGTCACAGGTCATTGTATATTGATCATATATCCCTTCATCTTGGTCACATGTCTTGAGAAAGGGTCACAGGTCACTGCATATTGGTCACAGTTTATTGACATATGGTCACAGATCATTTCATATATTCACAGTTCATTGCACAAGGGTCATAGATCACTGCATTCTGGTCACAGATCATTATAGTCACTGCATTCTGATCGCATGTCATTAATAATTATCACAGTTATTGCGTACTAGTCACAGGTTATTGAAGAATGATCATAGATCATTTCATATTGGTCACAGCTAATTCCGTATTGATCACAATTAACTGCATGACGATTGTATAACAATTTTTCCGACAGATTTTCATGTGTGACACATTCGTTGAGTTTCTCATACGTGCTAGTGGTCACACATTCCTGCCATACATCTAAAGTGCATTGCAATCAATCACAGATACTGTTATAGGTCACTACACACTTTTATGATTCATGATCTCATTGATTCATTAGCAA
>NW_019230771.1:202978-204973 GCF_002742605.1 Olea europaea var. sylvestris
ACCTCTTATTTCTGAGTTTACTGTTTACCCCCTTGAGCTAGGAAATTAAGTTTAGAATTAAAAATATTTTATATACTATTAGAGAAATTATTTTATCTTTTTAAGAAAATAGTTACAGTAAACAAAACTTTTTTGAGAAAATAATGCATTAAGAAAGTTTAAATTGAAATTGCTACTACTATTATAGTTCTATGATATTTAGATGGACAAGAAAAATTGTATGAAATGAGATTTCAGCTGTGTTGGCGTTGAAAAGATTATGGTAATTATTATTATTTGAAAGTTTAAATTTATTGAATAGTTTAGATCCAAAAGCGGAATTAAACCTATTAAAAGCAACAAATCACTGTTTTAAATGATTAAGGTAATTAATTCAATTAATTCATATATTTAAACAATCACAAACACTCATATCAAAAGCAATAAAAATTAGATAACACAAAATATGATTACAGTGAAAATTCCTAACAGGATAAAAAATCTCTGAGCAAACTTGCCAGTAAAATCCACTAGAAAAATTAATTTATAATTAGTTCAGACACCGATAAACCTTAGTAAACTTTGACCACCTAACTTGTAAATCACTGAAGAGGAACTCTTCAGTTGTGCACACTCGCACTTCTCACAATTTCAAGCTACTTTTCTCTCCGTGTAGATTAACAAGAACGAACCTCGTCCTTGAGCACTGAAACTCCAATGGCCTCTTTCCAAAACTCCAGACTCTGAAGGCTAATTGGCAAAGGTTGAGTTTTATTTTGGTGTTTGATCAAGGATCTTTCTGTATTTTAGTACGGAGGCTGAATCAATAGATATTGGAATATGAATATGGCTTTTAAAAGATATTCTCTTGACTTATAATAAGACTCTATCAAAGATGAATCAATATATGAATATCAGAAAATTTTGATCTTATATTGAATCAAGAATCAATGTGTGTTTGGATCTTCAATTATATGATCTCTAATATAATATAATGACTTTAGCACCTCTTGGGAAGTTCATCGAGCTGTATATTTATAATGGGTAGTGTTTGGGATGAAAAGAACTCAAAAAATAGCATTAAATTGAATCATGATCGCCGGGTTGACAAGCAAGCATCAACGACACTATTTTGAGTGCTCGAAAGCCAATAGGGTGTCCAGCGAGCGGTGCTAAGTCCATTTCTTGTTTTACTTCTTGAAGTCCGAAACTCGATCTTCTTCTTCTATTTCTTTGACTTATTTTTGAACTCTATCAATCCAAACCATTTTTTACTATAATTAAGACTCAATAACCCCTACTCTAATTTTGATTACAATTCAATAAACTCCTGTACAATTAAAATAGGAGTTGATTTTGACTAAGAAAATTGCAAAATATAATTTGGACTTACTATTATTATTATTAGAGGAAATTATAAAATGTCTATTTTGATATAATCATTTGCAAAAATGTCAAAAATTTCTCAATGTCCATCTTTGCAATTGTTTGGACGAGAGTCCCCTACGTAGCTTTCATGAGAAGCTACATCAGTCGTTCTCGATATTTGAATCCGTTTATATTTCAAAAGCATACATGTCAAATTACAATATTAAAGGTTCTTGACATTTCAAACGTTGTTCTCGACATATTAAATGTCTAAAATGATATTTCATTCCGAACATGATATTTCTCTACACTTAAATGTTGTTCTCGACATTTCTATGTCTAGCATTAATTGTGATTTGACATGTGCAATATGAAATTATTTATTCTTTCATTAAGGGTAAAATGGAGAATTTGGTATCAATTTTGGTCATTTTTGCAAAAATTATCAAAAGTGGACATTTTTAAATTGACTGGTTGTTTGACACTTATATTGTTGTCAATTGGATGGAAAAACTGTTTGAAATTTAAACTGTCCAACAGGGTAATGTCACGTGGAAAAGTGTAAACTAAAGTGGGTACACCATAGTGTACATGTAACAAGGTTCTTATCGCGCATTTTCTATCAAATTTGACTAAAATTTCACATGG
>NW_019230771.1:207085-209186 GCF_002742605.1 Olea europaea var. sylvestris
ATATCGAAAGGTTATGGATACTTATATGAAAATGTAAGGTATAAATATCTATATGAAAATGTTTATTAAATGTATATAAAAAATAGGGTTAATAGTACAAAACGTCCATATGTTTGACATTTATTGCGGAAAACGTCCATACGTTTCATTGTTTTACATTTTCGTCCTTATTTTAATATTTCATTGCTTAAAAGTCCTTTTCACCATTTTCAATGTAAAATTACCAAAATACCTTCATGTTTAAATAAAATCAAAAAAAAAAAAAAAGAGAATAATAAAGAATAAATTGTAATTTTACTCCTAAATGTTTTAAAAAGTGCAAGTGAGTCCAAATAATTATTAAAAGACATAATAGTACAAAACGTCCCTACATCTGGCATGTAGTGTGCAAAACGTCCCTACATTTCAAATTGATGAAAATGACGTTTTTTGCAATGAAACATGAAAATAGGGATGAAAATATTAAAAAAAAAATAAAAATTGAAACATATGGACGTTTTCCGCAATAAGTGTCAAATGTATGGATGTTTTGTACTATTAGACCTTATTAAAATTGAAACCAATGCCAAACCGGTGAACCTCCATACCATTTACTCCGGCCACACCACCTGTTCTGGAGAGATCCATGTCATTTCCAACACACCAATTGACTATACTCATCAGGACGCTTCTCTTCATGGTCTTTTCTTCTCCAATGGGACTACCACCTTAGAAATGAAAAAACTCCGACGACATGGAGGTTTGGGCGATGATTGGTAGGAGTTTTTTCATTTCTAAGGTGGCAGTCCCATTTGGAGAAGAAGAGACCATAAAAAGAAGTGCCCTGATGAGTATTGTCGAATGGTGTGTTGGAAATGACATGGATCTCTTCTAAACAGGTTGTGCCGCCGGAGTTTGGGTGATGGTCTTTTGGAAATGGTATGGTGGTTCACCGGTTTGGCAATGGTTTCAGTTTTAATAAGGTCTAATAGCACAAAACATCCCTACATTTGATATTTTTTGCGGAAAACGTCCCTACCTTTGACACTTCTTGCGAAAAACATCCATATGTTTCAATTTTTTTTTGCATTTTCATCTCTATTTTCACGTTTTATTGTCGAAAACGTCATTTTCATCAATTTGAAATGTAGGGACATTTTGCACATTACATGTCTAACGTAGATACGTTTTGTGTTATTATGTCTTTTAATAATTATTTGAACTCACTTTCATTTTTTAAAACATTTAGGAGTAAAATTACAATTTATTCTTTATTTTTCTTTTATTTTATTTAAATATGAGGGTATTTTGGTAATTTTACATTCAAAAAGGTGAAAACGGCGTTTTTATCAATGAAACGTTGAAATAAAGACGAAAATACAGAAAAATGAAACGTATGGACGTTTTTCGCAATAAGTGTCAAATATAGGGACGTTTTGTGCTATTAACCCTAAAAAATATTATGGATAGACCCCAAGTCGAACCCCTGTTCGGGTTAGGGTTTGGTTTTAATAATTACAAGGATTCGAATAATTCTATTTACGAAATACTCGAAGTATAATGGGTGATTCTATGTATCGAAATACTCGAACCAGCCCATCCGGTGTCCAAGCAAGGTTTTGTAGAAATTTCACAACATCGACAAGCCTTCTAATCAGTGCCCTTTAAAACTTACTCCCTTATTTGATGGAATAGAAACACAAGACTTTTAAATAGACAAAAGGGTTAATAGCACAAAACATCCCTATATTTGACACTTATTGCGGAAAACGTCCCTACATTTCATTTTTTTGTATTTTTCTCCTTATTTCAACATTTCATTACTAAAAACGCCCTTTTCACCATTTTCAATGTAAAATTACCAAAATACCCTCTTACTCAACTAAAACCAAAAAAAGAAAAGAAAAATAAAGAATAAATTGCAATTTTACTCCTAAATGTTTTAAAAAGTGAAAGTGAGTTCAAATAATTATTAAAAGGCATAATAATAGCACAAAATGTCCCTACGTTTGGCATGTAGTGTGCAAAACATCCATACTTTTAAAATTGACGAAAATGATGTTTTCGACAATGAAACGTGAAAATAGAGATGAAAATGCCAAAAAAATTTGAAATGTATGGA
>NW_019230771.1:215397-239051 GCF_002742605.1 Olea europaea var. sylvestris
ACGGCCGTGTACTAGAGTCATGTATTTAACTCCTATACACTGAGGGGCTACAGCCGTGTATAAAGGTAACTCTTATCCACTGAAGGGCTACGACCGTGTGTAAGGGTACCTATTATACACTGAAGGGCTACAGTCGTGTATAAGGATGATTATGTTGTTTTCATCTTGTACACTGAGGGGCTACGGGCGTGTACAGATCAGACGGTTTATGTGTATATGATTTTATAGCTTTCAGATCATCAGTAGATGATTACATGGAGTATATTTTGATGTGAATTTTAAGTATGTAGCGGATTATTAGCTTTCAGCTTACATTTTCCCGTTTACAGTTCAGCTTATGGATTTCAGATGATGATTTTAGCTTAGTGAGTTTGTCTAATGTTCTCACTCATCTTGTATTAATTATTATCATCTTGCTTTTATATATCAGCTTGAGTCTAATTTATGATTTAGTACCAGAATTTTGAGTTTATACGTTGTTATGATACAGACATCAAGAATAATGAGTACATTAAGGTAAATGTAGCTCTATGTATGTATGACTAGATTGTAGAATATAGTTATTCATTTCTAAGAATAAAGTTTTCAGTTTATAGTATTAAGTGACAACAATATTTCATAGATTATCATGGGTACCAAAATTTGTTATACTTTACAGTTATTTATCTCGAATAAAGAACAAAGAATCTCATGATGCAGTCATCTTTTATTTCTAAAGGTTTTATCAGATTTCAGAATTCTCAAAGTGTTAATAGAGCAAGAATTTTAAGAAAATATGCATAAATGGAAAAAAGTTTACTTATTTGCAAATTATCCACTCACTGAGCTATTAGCTCATATTGCTTTTACCCTTTTTTCCTTATCAGACAGATTGTAGCTGAGCTGAGAACTACTGGGCGAGTTGATCTATCGAGTTGAACTATAAATTGTCAAGCATTGTATGACTCATCTTATCAGTGTAATAGCTCATATTTTGGAATAGACACCTCCTTTGGTCAGAAATTAGTTCCATATTTTGAGCATGCTATATTTTGTATATATTATGCATTTTGGGTAATGTGGTTTATAAATTGTTGCAAAGATCAAATTGTCAGTGTTGTATTTGAATAGTTGATTTTTTGTGAGCCAGTGTACCCTATTTTAAACTATATGTATTTGTTTAGGATATTGGATTATATATTTCAGGTGGTTTTAGTCTATAATTCAAGGGGGAAGTCTGCCAAAATTTTTACAAAGCATATCATAGTCAATGCAAGTCTATGTTGCCTTGATGGTGGGTCCGGCACTTAACTGATATTTACCATTGGCGCACGACACGTGTCGGGTTTATTAGGATTATTCGGGACAAGTCGTGTCATCCACTGTTCCAATGATGCGTAAAATTGGCAATGGAACAATGGTCAGCAGCAACGTAAGCATCGTCGTTACTGGATGCATGGCGAGTTTTAGATTAATTTGGGGCCAAAGATTCGAAGAAATTCAAACTGAATTCAATACAACTTAAATTCCAAAACCCCAATTCCATGCCTCCAAAAACAAGAAGATAAATGTTCAATGATGAAATCTGAAGACGAAGGGGTTAATGCTCCGTTTCGTGTCAGCAAAATTTTCATCTTTGAATTGAAAAACAATAAGATCCACAAAATATTTTCAAACAAGAACAGATTAAAATCGCAAGTAAACTTCCTAAATTACAAATAAGCTGTAAAAACAGGACGAGGGAGCATAATATGCAGCTGAGCTGTCTGTTGACAATTATTTGAAAACACACATGGATACAACACAACAAAGCATGGGGATATTATGAAATCCACCAAGTTCAAAACACAGTTTACAGGCAACTAAGCAAGCTTTAGTTTTTTCAAAAGCCATGCGAAAATTTGGCGCTTTATGGCTCCTCGGCCAGGAGTCACAAATGGCTTCATTCTGATTTTGTTTCGCTACTCTGAAAATGAGGATTTTGCTGAATCACCCTCGAAATTCTTAATGCTCTTTTGCGCCTTCAATATGGATTTTTAGAGAGAGAGAGAGAGAGAGGTTTGTGAGTTTCTTCCATGGCAAGGGGAGAGGGCAGAATTTATAGAAGGAATCTCGCCTCTGAGAGAGAGGGGGAGAGGGTTGGTGAATGCTGAGTTTGGATATACGAGGGGATCCCGTGTTCTTTTTGTGGGACCCCCACAGTATCCACTATTTGTGGGGTTTGGGTCAGGTTCTTACAGATGGAGAGAAGGTTCTCCAATTTAGAGAGAGGGAGGGAGATTGGGTCGGGTTCTAACAGGTGGAGAGAAGGTTCTCGAATTTAGAGAGAGAGAGGTTTCTGAATTTTGCCTAAGTGCTTCCAAACTTTTCACCATTTTGCATTTTCATCCCTTTTTAACTTTGATACATAACTATCCAACCTTTAACTTTTAGAACAATATTGTAATATTAAGTGTTAAAAGAGCATTTTATTTTCAAGTTCAAATTGTAGACATGGAGAAATTCCCTGCGTCGACCCATCTCAACCCACATTGCTTCTTCTCAAATGGAGGAATCCTTGCCCCTTTAGCTAAACGGAACAAGAATGGAAAATATGATCTCGTCTCAAATTCTTTCAGCTTGACCCTATCATGAATCTTTTAACATTAATTTTATTTTTATATTTTCCAATTGAAATCATATTTACAAAAAATAAATAAATAATATTAAAAAGCAAACAAATTATTAAATAGAATAAAAAATTAAGAATATTTTAATTACTGACATGTTAATTTTCCTGTCCATTTCTCATCAGCCATCCCTATCAAATAGGCAATATCTTTATGAAAAAAAAATAGCCTTCAACAAGCTTGCCTTGTGCATGGTAAAGTTACACCTACAAAATTAAAGGGAACTTGCAACTTGTTCGATGGATAAAACTTTACTAAAATTATATCAACTGATCAAATTTCAATTTAACCATATGAAATTTTACAACTATTATAAATTTTTATCAGACGTTTCATCAATTTTCATTAATATATGTTAAAACTTTTATCAAAAACATTATTACACTTGCATTTAGTTAAAGGTGGAATCAATAGGCAAAAAAAGTGGGTCTTCATATGTTTTGTCCTTTCTGACCGTGTACTTTTGTTCCCATGTATGTAGTTTTAAAATACGCGACTAGAAAGGACAAAACATACAAGTAAATTTCTTCTAATTATTCTTAGGTTCCGTTTGATTGAAAAGATGAAATTAAAAAAGAATTTCAAGGAATTGAATTGTCTAGAAATTATTTTCTTGAGAATTGTAAATTATTGTGTTTGATTGATATAATTTTTTATGTAGAAAATGTTGAAATAAAAGTGTATTTTGATATTCGTTTGACTTTGTTTTATATGATAATTGTCAATTAAAAGGATAGAATTTATTGATATTGGGTATGAAATTTGTTTACATTGCCAAAAAAAAAAATCAAGAAAATCATCTATCTTTTGGTGTTCGTTTGGCTTTATTTTACATGAAAATTGTCAGTTAAAGTGAAATATTTTTTTACAATAATTCTTAAAATTTATTTTCATTGCCAAAACAAAACAAAAAAAAATTAAAAAATTGTTACAGTAATCGAAAATTCCAATTTTCACCATTTTGGTGAGAATTGTAATTTAAGGTTGTCATGGAAAATGTTGATGTGGCCAAGAAACGTGGAATTCATTTTTAATGAAAAAAATTCACCTATCAAACACTACAAAAGTTGAAAAATGATATTAATTTTTCAGTTTCCATGAAAAATGGTGTGCTATCAAACACACCCTTAGTTTTGTTATTTAGAGAAAAATTATAAGTAAATTTCAAGTCTTCTATGTGTAAAGATAAAGAAAAACGGTGTCATTTTGTCCTCAATTTTGTAATTCTTTAAATTCGATCGACTCTGCATTCCTCATTTTTTATGTTTTAAATTTTAAATCGCGTTTGAAAGATAAATAATGATATTGATAACTAAATAATTAATTAAACGGGATGATAAAAGAGATTTTCTCAATCTCCCATTGTTGCTTTGCTTCTGTCCTATCTCCCCTAAGATTTTTTATGGGACGGGGATAGTAATGACAAATCAATCTCATCCCATTCCCTTCGTTGATCCCTAGGGGATAGGGATGGCCACGTAGGTAAGTAAGGGTTTAGGACCATTGTGGTGTCTAGGTCAATTCTTTCTCATAAGCTTAGGGTTTATTTTATAGATGCTTTGAATATTGAAGATAAAAGAGTTAGTTGAATGTGACAGATATAAAAATTGTGAAGAAAGGTGAAAAGACTACTAAAAGTTGGGGACTGCATTTGCTAAATTATACCTTCACAGTGTCCGCCTAGGAAAGAGTTCCGCAGGAAACACCGTGGAATAGATATCTGGCCCCCACTATGGCCTATTACCGTCCAACCTACGAGTTATGTAGAGTATGTACTGTACACTCTTAGTTAGGGCTGTAAACAAAAATCGCAAAATCGAACCGAAATCGCATTTTAGAAATCGTCGATTTGGTGCCACGTAGATCCGGTCAACGAAATGGTTTTGACCCAAATCAAACCTGTCAAAATGGTTTGGTTTAGATTTGATAATTTTAATTGCGGTTTAAAACCAAATCGGACCGGGGAAAAAATATATAAAAATAAAAAAATAATGTTTTTTGAAAATTTATCCAAATATGTAAAATTCAATAGTTTTGTCATTTGTGAGTATTTTTGCCAATTCCTAATTTTCTAATACAGAAATATTATTATTATTATTATTATTATTATTATTATTATTATTTGTCATTTATGGGTATTTTTGCCAATTCCTAATTTTCTAATACAGAAATATTATTATTATTATCATCATCATCATCATCATCATCATCCAATAATCCTAATATATATTTAATAATTTTAAAACTAACATAATATATTAAAAGCATTTTTCCTCTTCAAAATTTAGACGAATTCCAGTCGACACCCAATATAGTTTTGAGCCACCGGCACCACACACTTCTTTTCAGATTTTTCACGCCTCTTCAAAGTCAAATTGAAGTCCATTATACTAAATAAGAGACAAAGAGATCCTAGACCTCCGGTGATAATATTTGCTACAAATAAAGTTTCAGATCAATAATTTTTTGGAGCGAATTAAGGTAAGAATCTGAAATTAAATGTGTTTCGTAATATCATACAAACGTAAACTTGTGTAATTGTTATGTTTAGATATTATAAACAATTGCTTTATTATTGTATTCTCTTTGTTTAATCAATATCTTTTTTTCAGATATGATGATCACGAGATCTTGTCGGACATTATTATATTTTTTGGACCTTATATCTAGTTTAGTAGACTTGTATTGTAACGTTATTGTATCGTCATTAACCTAAAAACGGTGAACAAAAGTGGAAAAAAAAAACTATATTTTAGTTTATTGTGATTTCACTTTGATTTAATTAATATTTAAATTTATAATAGATATATTTAACCTCAACAGAGCCATATTTTTCATATTATCATAATGAGAAAATTGACTATTGGATAAGAAGTTGGGTCCCACACATGAAATAATAAGTCAATAAAGGCGGCTGGACTTGTGGAATAACAATCCAAATTTTCATTTTTTTGTCCCAAAAATTTGGTTCAAACAGGGGCTTAATTTGTTTTAGATTTATTATTAGTGAAATATAAATATATATTAAATTCAATGAATTAATGACATAAAAGTAGACGGGCAAAAAAATATATGGCGAAACCGGCGGTTTAAATCGGACCAAACCGTTAGGTTTAAGTTTGAGTTTTTTTCAAACCATTCAAAATTGTTTGGTTTAGGTTTGGGTTTTTCTCAAACCATTTTAAATGGTTTGGTTTGAAAATTTGTCAAAAATCAGTAAAATCGAACTGCTTACACCCCTACTCTTAGTCCTTCACAATATCACGGTGTACAAATGATTTTACCTTTTGTTCTTAGACTTTTATTAAAGTTAAAATTAATAATTAATTTTAATCACATATTTGGAAGATCTATAACTTATCAATTACAATTTTTTTTTATCAATTTTTATAAAAAATTATTAAAAATCTAATTTTAATTATCATCGAACAGGGGCTAACAATTTATCATTAATTTATTTATTTACCATTTAACCCTTGTTTGATTTAGTTTAAAAAAATTAATTTGAATTAATAATTAAATTTAATCACTCCTTTTGATTATACATCTTGTTAGCGTTGATTAAAATTTCATAAAGCACTATTTTTAGCTTTATGAAATAAAAGTGCAATTGTGAGTTTCGAAATATTAATTTCTCGATACTCCACAATTGTCAAAGAAAATTATTTTATTAAAAAATGAAAAGCACGTCACCTAAATGAAGAGAGTATATACACACATTATACAGAAGCAAATGGAGCGTTTTCAGTTGACAGCGACTTCAACAAAGAGCTTTAGCATTTGTTCGACCAAAGTTACATCATTTTATTTTATTGATTTCAACACAGCTGGATAAGAAGTCTATTATAATAACAAACTCAAAAAACCTCAATGGTTAAAAAAAAAAAAAAAAAGCAAGGCAATTGGAGGATTGACTGGTTATGATGGTTGGTAAAAAGATGGTTTTACATTTTTATTCAGCAGAATGCCACTTATTCATATAACATCCATATAATAAGCCCGGCACAGACACATGTCCGACCCTTGATTTTTTTCAAAAAAAATACCCACACGACGTGCTGATTAAGTAGTTTAAACATTCTTCATTTACATAGTATGACTTTAATTTTATACTTATTATTATTATTTTTTCTTCTTGTATTGTATTATTATTTTTTCTTGTTGAAATACGAGGACTTATTTGATATATTTTAATAACTTTGAGTTTATATAAATATTACTTCCTCTGTCCCATAAAGATATGCTTACTTTCTATTTTCATTTGTTCCAAATTATATGTCACTTTCCTTTTTGAGAGTATAGTTAATTTCTTAATTTATTTAATATGTCCCTACTTAATGTGTCTTATTATTTATAAATATGAATTACTGTTATTCAATATAGGGGTATATTAAGTATAATTTATAGTTCCAACTATAACCACACACACACATACATACATATATATATTTTTTGTGTGAAATGGAAGCATGCATATTTTTGTGGGACGGAGGGAGTATTATATATTATTACTTTGAAAAATGATTATGGTAGAATGTTCGAGAAGTATCGATATCCAACAAGGTATGATACCTGTCGAATCAAGACATGTTATTCTAATTGAAGTGTTAATGCAATACAGATAAGTGTCTATGCGGTTAAATAGTTGGTTTGAGATGATTGTTGGCTTTTTAGATATTTGGGCTTGGGCCAAAGCCCACGTGGGCTATCTGTGTGGGTATGGGTCTTCTCTTGCAGTCTAACATCTGCCCTATCTCGTCATTCCACCCAATTGTGTTTGGGCCTATCCATTTTTCTTATCCCTAAAACTATATATACTGACAGAGTGCTTGGGTGTTTTGCAAGAGAGAAATTGAGAGGCAGCCGTGTTCTTCTTGTTTCTTGGTGAAGCCTTGAGTTATTTGCTGCTTTCCTTATTCATCTCTTTGATACCTTGCAACTACCATTCTTATCCTTCGTGGGTAAATCAATTGGGCAACCATAGTAAAGTTTGTTTGGGTTGAAAAATCATTGTAGTATTTGATTTGTGTTTAGAAACTAAGCTTGATTTGTGCACAAATTCAAAGATACTGTTGTATTTCAACGACAACATGCATTTTATCCTTTAAAGTCTTATTTTCAGGTAAGTCAAAAGTCTGTGCAAATGAAATTATGAACTCTGCGCAACCCGTTAATTATAATATCAGTGTATTTTGAATTAATTGTTTCAATGGTCACTGAGCTTAGATTCATTTCTTTGATTGATTATTGAAGTTTAAAATGTCGAGTTTTGACCACTGAACTTAAGTCTATATCTTCAATTACTCACTTAAATTTAAAGTATTGAGTTTTGGTCACTGAAATTTGAAAAAGTTATACGCATAAATGTTGACTTTGTAAAATGTCGAGTTTACGGTGAGTAATGTACAACATTTTTCAAAATGCAATGGCCAAATTCGATATATTAAACTTTAGTGAACAATCGAAAACATGAATTTAAGTTCAGTGACCATTGGAACAATTATCTCGTGTATTTTGTGTCATTTTTTTGGGTCCATAAAAACCAAAGCAAAGGCAATATAATTTGAATGTGTCCTCAACTAACAAATCTGCTTGAAAAACTTCACCCTTGGAACCGCAGCTGATATGAGTATGGGGTGCATTAATCGAATCGAATTATGCCCAAATTGTCTTATATGGAGCTTTGAATGAAATTTTTTCGCTATTCTCTCACTACAACTGCATTAAGATACCTTGGTAAATCTCAAATCTCATTTGCATAAGTTCTGGGTATCCAAGTTTTCAGTTTTCCCTACTTTTTACCCAAGTGTTAGAATTTTATACACCTTTAAATTTTCAATAACATGAAACCCTAATTATTTTATTGACAATATCATCTGGTCAAATCATCAAGAAAATTATTAAATGCGTAACAAACCTTAATTCATTGGGAATGATTTTTTTTTTTTATTATTGAATCTTGATTCCGGATCTTAAATCTTGAAGATCAATTGCAATCTCTTCACATTTGGCTTCTAGATCTTTAATATTGAATATTACCTCTTTTGATTCTTGAATTTGGCTTCATGCTCCATAATCTTGATTGCTTGAATACCTTCTTCTTGATTATTGATCTTTATTGTGAATTTTGAATCCTCTTCTGCAATATGTTTTAATATTCTTGTGTTGTTGTGATGATACAAAGAATGAGAATATCATATGAATTGGGAAACATAACTTATATATATCCAAAAGTATTTCGCCTATTATGTACGCATATTTTGGCCCACACTTTATTTAAATATCCAAATCTCAATAACCTTAATTATTTATTAGATCACTATAAACGAGCTTAACTTTAAAATATTCTTTTATGTACAATTAATTGCATATCTTGGCTGATATGATAAATTAATAAACCCAACACGAAATTGCAAGTACGCTTCTCCTTTGTACCTAATTTAATGAACCATAAAAATCTTTAACAGTTTGGTCTTACGTGACAATTGATGGCATTAAGCCGTTAAACCCGTTATCAACATATGAATTATGCCAAACTCTAAAAATCATGCTCCTTTTTTTCCCAGTTGCACATCCTTAATGTATAACAGCTAGTTAATGATTAAACTAGATTTGATTTCATCTATATCTTGTCGTTGAATTGTTATATTATGATTTTAATTTTCGCTGAATATGATTAAAAAAGAGGCACATTAAATTGACATTTAGAGTTGTCGATTGCCTCGTAAGACCTAGGGAAGACAAAATACTTTGGACATATCTCGTTGATCTGAGGAATCGGGTGGGAGCATGGTCCATGTTCCAATTCTTATTTTTCGTTTTTGGTTTTAAAATGTAAATATTATTAAAAAAAATAATAGATTAATAAGAAAATGGGAGAGCGATGGAAATTTATTTCCTGCCTCCAAAAATCCTCAACAGGAGTAGGGATCGGAAAGGCCACCAAGACATGTCCTCGCTTCGCCTCCTAAAAATTTTGATGGGGCGGGAGACTAGAAATATCACCTCGGCCTTGCTCCACACTGCCATCCCTAGTATGACTAAAGTGTTAAAAGTAGTCAATAACTAATTAATTAGCTATGGACGAGAAATATATTTGGAAGTTCAAGTATGGATGAGAAACATAATTGGAAGTTCGGGTATGGATTCGGAAAGTGAAGGTCCAGGTAATTATAGGAAACCTATTTGAAAGTTCGGGTATAATTTGGAGAAAATTAAAAATTAAAGTGCCTACAAAATTACAGTTGGAAGTTCAGTTACCATTTGTGCTTTTTACCCTCAAATAATAGGCCTCTTATTTCTCAATTTATCCCTTGAGCTAGGAAATTAAGTTTAGAATTAAAAATATTATAAATACTATTATAGAAATTATTTTATCTTTTAAGAAAATAGTTACACTGGAAAAAAAAACACTTTTTGAGAAAATAATGCATCAAGAAGCTACTATTATATGGTTCTATGATATTGAGTTGGATAAGAAAAATGGTATGAAATGAGATTTCAGCTGTGTTATTGTTGAAGAGAGTATTGTAATTATTATTATTATTATTTGAAAGTTTAGATCCAAAGGTGGAATTAAACCAATTAAAAACAACAAATTACTTATTAATTGATTTTAGACGATTAAGGTAATTGATCCAATTAATTCATATTTCTAAACAATCACAAACACTCAAATTAAAAGCAATAATAGTAGATAACACCAAATATGATTACAGAGAAAATTTGTAACTGGATAAAAAACCTCCAAGCAAACTTGCCAGTAAAATACACTAGAAAAGTTAACTTATAATTAGTTCAGACACCGTTAAACTTTAAACCACCTAACTTGTAAATCATCGAGGAACTCATTTGGTTGTGCGCATTCGCACTTCTCAGAATTTTGAACTAACTTTTTTCTCCGTATAGATTAACAAGAACGAAACTCATCCTTGAGCACTGAAAATCCAATGGCCTCTTCCCAAAACTCCGGACTCTGAAGGTTAATTGGCGAAGATAGAGTTTTGTTTAGGTGTTTGATCTTTGATCTGTGTTTTGATCTCTAGGCTGAAGTAAGAGATAATGGAATATGAATATGGCTTTCAAGAAAATAGTTACACTAAAAAAACTTTTTAAGAAATAATGCATTAAGAACGTTTAAATTGAAATTGCTACAACTATTATAGTTCTATGACATTGAGTTGGACAAGAAAAATGGTATGAAATGAGATCTCAGTTGTGTTGGTGTTGAAGAGATTATTGTAATTATTATTATTTGAAAGTTAGATCCAAAAGCAGAATTAAACCAATTAAAAACAACAAATTGCTTATTAATTGGTTTTAGGCTATTAAGGTAATTAATTCATATGTTTAAACAATCATTGCTGACGTCAAAATTTGCAAGGCAAATTTCGAGCCAACTTTAAGAGAAAGGGCGATCTATTGCTAAATCAGATTATGAAATATATAGAGAAGATGTGATCGGATTATGATATTTTCTTCTTGTTCCCCCCTTACAAAACTTCTACTCCATTATTTATACATGGGTTTAGTCGAAATTACATCAAATCAATTAAATCAACTACAGTGCCGAGCTCGGAACTCGGGTCGTCGAATTCTCCTATGATTGGTCGACGAGGCCAATGGCCATATGTCAATGTTTTCCCCAGGTAATGATGACCTACAAGGGACTTGAGATTTTGGGCTTCGGATTGGTGGTTTTGGGGCGGTGGTGATGTCACTCCTAACAAGTGTATTGATTTGAGAGGTTGGTGTGACAAGGGATAATCACGATGTTTTCAGAGGCTACGGCGGGTCAAATCCGAGTTGTAGAAGACCCAAACTCGCACCTGATATAGATGGACTCCAGGACAAATCTCATGAGATCGGAGTTCGGTGGTCAGCAATTACCCCCCCTAGGTCAGTTCTATCGTAAGGGGACTGACCTTCTTAGTCGGTTCTTTTTCCAAGGAATGTAATTATTGTAGTGCCAAGTGTCATAGTTTCAGCTGGGATGAGTTGTGCAGCACTTATGATTGCTTCTTTGGGAAGTTTTACGGCCACAGGGCTTTTGGGCCATTGATTTTTCCCTCCTTTTTCAATAGGAGGCCCAGATCTAAGACCGTTGGCCTTCCTCCCCTTTTTAATTTCCCATTTACCTTTTCATTTAACCATTTCATTCTGTGAATTTTCTCTTTGGGGCAGTGGGCAAATTTTATAGATACATCTTTCCATCTTTGCTTAGTGAGGTTGTCTTTCAAGTTCCTAGGTATTCTTTTGCTTTCCTCCCTTCGTCGTTCCCGTTTGAATTTTGTCATGAGTTCGGACGAGTCTAGGGTATGTTCCTGGGCAAAACAATAGGAAGAGTCCGGCCCTCCGTCTTCTAGTTCATCGTCCGTCTGTAGGGAAATCTTTACTCCTGTTCCTATCTCAATTGCTAACCCGATTACCATAGCTCGTCCTAGGAAAATGGAGCGAGAAAGGGAGAACTTGAGAGTTGAAGAGGTAGGGTCTCACAGGGGTAGTGAGGGAAATGACTTAGAAGAATGGGGAGCCAGTTCTTACAAGTCGATTGTAACGGAGGCTTGTTCCCGAACCTTCCGACCGAGCTAATAGGCCACTCTTAGGATGTCTAGCTTTGAATTCGGCCATTTTACAAGCTAGCCTTAGACTTCCCATCCCTAGGGTTATTTGCAAATTCCTTTCCTTCTAGGATATAGCTCCAACCCAACTATGCCCCAATGGGTGGCGAACTTTGATTGCCACCTTGATTTTATGAGACCAGTTAGGGAATCCCAAGCTCAGTGTCGAGCAGTTTAACTCCTTATTTACTTTCAAAGAGGATGGGAGGAGCTTTGGCTGGTGGTATACTAGTATCAGGTCGAGGACCGGTAGTTCCCTAGTGCTGGACACTTCTTCTTCAATTAAGAAGTGAAAAGATAAATTCTTCTATGTGTCAGGGGATTGGGAGTTCCACCCTGTCAAGGTGGATAGGGTAGATGTTGTCCCCAAATTCTACCATGCTTTATGTAAGCAACACTTACTAAGATACTTAAGTCCGAACTGACATTAAAGTGATGCTAACCACCTGCGCTCTTCCTTTGCTGATTACAAGAAGGCTAACTTGACCAAGGATACGCAGAGGTGTGCTGAGGCTATAAGCTCTTCCCAAAAGGCAGAGGTCGTGCAAATATATGATTTTTGACTCGAATTTATTCAAGGCGGGCTTGATCCAAACAATTGCTTCAGGCCAGACCTCAGTGTGTCCATCAGCATCAACCCCAGTTAGCCTAGGTAAAAGTATCATAGTGCCTTCCTAAGTTTGCGTGATTTTCAACGCTGCCATCAACTTATATGTCTTTTCTTTTCGTTTTCTTTTTTTTTTTAGTTCGTAGTCCGAAAATATTGGGATAAAAGATGGTCAAGGAAGTAGTGGTGGCAGTAGCGAAGGGAAAAAGGCTTGAGGCCTCAGTTCAGGTAGAGAGCCGATTTGAAGAAACTGAGGAAGAGGTCTCGCCTTTGAAGAGGACCCAATCTGGAACTTCGGCTACACCATCCATCCCGGAGGACACTCCTCTTACCCCCACCAAGTTCTGCCCAG
Organism: Olea europaea var. sylvestris; assembly: GCF_002742605.1. Taxonomy (NCBI): domain Eukaryota; kingdom Viridiplantae; phylum Streptophyta; class Magnoliopsida; order Lamiales; family Oleaceae; genus Olea; species Olea europaea. The sequence goes on from NW_019230771.1 coordinate 228,625, forward strand.
GAAGCCTCTCCTTCTCTACCATTTCCCACTCCGGAGGTCGTCCCTACACTACCATCATCGAACCTCGAGGTTCCGATCTCTACTACTCCTTCCATTGCGGTTGAAAGCTCTTTTCAATCTCAGGAGAGATGTCCCAATCTGCAGAGACCAAGTTTGGATGGGTTACTGAGTCGCAGGCTCGAGATTCTGTTGGATTTTTTGCGGGATTCCTCCCCTTCCAAGGAGACAACGGCTACTCTAGCTTCTCCATTGTGCGACTTTGCCCACTTCCTTACTAGGAGCTGGAATGAGAGAGAGCAGGGTTTTTTTGGCTAAGATGCCACTTGGAGAGGCGATCGTCACTGCTCAGCTCCATAGCCACCGATCCATTTTGTACACGATGACGCCGTGGCTGACAAGGTACCTGTATCCTGGATCTCATACTCTGAATTTCACCGATTTATGAAATATATCGAGTCTTACTAACTTCTTTGATTTTTGTTTAGCTAAAAGTTGAGCTTGGAAAAATGATGGAAGCCAAGGACCAAGCGCTGAACCTCTACCAAGGCATGGAGAGGGAAAGAGCTCAGTTTGCTGGTAGAGAGAACAAGTATGAGGATAAATTGAACAGGATGGGAGAAGAGATTAACTCCAGACTGGACGTGGAGGAAAGGCTACAGGAGGAGATCAAGGTTCTGAAAACATGGGGTGAAAAAGCCAGCCAGTGGGCTGAGGTGGAGAGGAAGAGGCGAAGGAGGAGAGAGCTCGGGTAGAGGAGTTGCGAGCCGTGGTGGCCGTGGAGCGTTCTCATACAAAGGAGGCTATGGAGAAAGTAGGGGAGGCCAATATGAGGACTAAGGAGGCAATGAAGAGGGCGGAAGTGGCAGAAGCTAAGGCCATCAAGGTTGTGGAGATTTGGAGGGAATCTCCAGAGTTTGATGCCCTAGCTCAGGATGCCTATGTAGTGGCTTTGGAAGAGCTGATGAAACATATTCGGAGGGAGAGGTCGGGCTTTGATGTCGCTTTCTTGGATAAGGCGCTGGGTAAGCAGAGAGAAGAGCTGAGGAGATTATCTATTGCTGCGGGAGTTCGGACATCCCCGGCTGATCAAGATGTTAAGGGCAGCACCCCAGTTCCCAAGATACTCTTTCCCCTGGTCCCTCTTAGGATAATTTCTTTTTAATACTTTGGAGACATTGTTTGATGTTTTGAGATGTTTCTTTGACTACTTGTTATTACATTGCAGTCTCTTTTTGATATATTTCGTGATAACTATGTCTAGAATGGATGAATTTTCCTGTTTTACATGGTTTTGCCTTGCTTACGACCTTAGATTATCCTTAGGAGAGATGTTGTCTAAGTGTTGCAGCATATACAACTTAGCTCAGCCTACATATGAAGCAGGTTTTTGGAGAATTCCTTTGGAGAAATTTCATCTATGTGTTGTAGCACATACAACCTTTGCTCGGCCTGTGTACGGGACAGGTCTTTGGAGAGAATTTCTTAGAAGAAATTTCGTCTAATTATTGCAACACATACAACATTAGCTTTGCCTGCGTACAGGGCAGGTCCTTGGAGAGAATTCCTTAGGAGGAATTTCGTCTAAGTATTGCAGCATATACAACCTTAACTCAGCTTGCGTACGGGACAGGTCTTTAGAGAGAATTCCTTAGGAGAAATTTTGTCTAAGTGTTGCAGCACATACAACCTTAGCTTGGCATGCACATGAAGCAGAGCTTTGTAAAATTTTGACCAGATACTGAATTAAATGTTTAAAATAAGGAGTCATTTTTATTGATATGGTTAGCATTACAAGTGGGTTCGCATTTCATGGACTCTTTACATTCACTGGTGATATTGCCTAAGGTGTTCGACGTTTCAGGGGTGGGGTAGAGGTCTACCCCCAGGTCTTTTAGTTCATATGCCCTTCTTGGCAAGATCTTTGTTACTAGATAGGGACTCTCCCAGTTAGGTCCCAGGCATCTGCTGCTAGCCTCCCTTGTGGCGAGAAACATCTTTCATAGGACTAGGGATCCCACTTCAAATTCTCTCCTTTGTACTTTTTGGTTGTAATACTTGGCGTTTCGTTCCTTGTAAACTACATTTTTGAGTTCAGCATTGTTCCTCTTTTCTTCGACGAGTTCGAGTTCCGTACGAAAAGCCATATGGTTCTTTTTTTCGTCCTAGGCAAATTATGCAAAGTAAGGAATACTGACCTCCGGTGGGATCACAGCCTCCACATCGAAAGCCAATGAGAATGGGGTTTTTCCCATACTTGTCCTTGTAGTAATGCGATAAGACCACAGCACAGTAGAGAGTTCTTCGGCCCATCCCCCTTTAAACACATCAAGTTTTACTTTCAACATGTGTTTAATGATTTTGTTGATGGCTTCAACTTGGCTGTTTACCTGTGGATGATTCGAAGTTGAGAAATATTTTTTGATACCGAACTCTTCGCAGAAGTTTGAAAGGCGGGCGTTGTCAAACTGTTTTCCATTGTCGGTTACAATGGAGTGAGGTATGCCGAACCTACAAATGATAGATTTTCAAAGAAAGTTTGTCGTTTTTTGTTCGATGATCTTGGAAAGTGGTTTGGCCTCGGCCCATTTAGTGAAACAATCCACTGCAACGATTACGAATTTCACACCTCTCCTTTCGGTGGGCATAGGTCCGATCAGGTTGACCCTCCATTTCGCAAAGGGCCAGGGTGCTGTCACCGGGTTCAATTCGCACGATGGAGTGTTTATGATAGGGGTAAGATGCTGACACTTGTCGCATCTTTTAACAAATTCAAGGGTATCGTGTCTATTTCAGGCCAGAAGTACCCTTGATGTATGATCTTGTGGGCCAAAGATCGCCCACCGGAATGATTTCCACATATTCCTTCGTGAACCTCTCGCAAGGCGTGTTGGGCTTCTTCTTTACTCAAGCATCTGAGCAAGGGTTATAATATCCCCGCTTGTAGAGGACGTCATTGATGAGTGTGTATCTGGTCGACCTGATTCGGAGCTTTCTAGCTTCTACTGAGTTTTCGGGGCATTTCTCGATTTTCAGGTGTGTGATGATCTTGTCCTGCCAGGTTGGTTTGGGATCTATCATCATAAGGGCCATGTCGGCCAATTCGGTGGCAGGTAGGGATATTCTTCCCACGGAAATGCTATCGAATTCTTTAATTCCCTCACTGGTTGCTAGGCGAGCCAGAGCATTGGCGTGGCCATTCTGAGATCGGGGGATCTGCTTGATTTGGAAGGCATTGAACCATTCGAGCTCTTTCCTTGCAACCCGCAGGTAATTGTCCATTCTTTCTTCTTTCATCTGATACACGCTGTTGATCTGATTCACAACTAGCTAGAATCGCTGTGTATGACTAGTCTGGGGATTTCCAACCCTGAGGCCATCCTTACTCCGACGATGAAAGCTTCGTATTCAACATTGTTTGATGCTTAAAGTCAAACGGTAGAGCTTCACAGAATATGCGTTGCTCCTGGCTGACCAATATGACGTCAGCCCTAGATCGTTCTTCGGTAGGTGAATCGTCAACATAAAGTTGCCAAGGTGTTTCTTTTGACGGGTCCTTGGTTGGCACTCTGCAGAACTCAGAGATAAAGTCGGTGAGTGCTTGGCCCCTATGGAGGAGCGGGGTGTGTACTTTATGTCGAATTGTCTGAGCTCCATCACTAGGGATGTCAAAAGGGCCGAGCTGCTCATCGGCTCAACCGCTCGGCTCGTCGAAATAGGGCTCATGGGCGGTTCGGGCTCGACCACTTGGCTCGTGGCTCATTATAATTAAATGATCAAAATGGTCACTTTTTAAAAAAAGTGACCGTTTGGTCACTGAAACTTTTCAGTGATAACGGTCACTGAAATTTATTTTTTCCCTTCTACTATAAATATCCCTTAACTCCCCCCTTTTTTTCATATCAATTACTCAATCACTACTTCAACTCTCTCAAGTCTCAACTCTTTTATCGAGTTTTTACTCTCTTGTACTGCAAAATATACAATATCAATTCAATTTTTACAGTTTATTAGTTACAATTTCAATTCATCCAATTCTCAATTCTCACAATCTCACTACATTTATATTTTTCTAGTTATTATATTTGGATTTCATCATAAACAATCAAACAAATGGACCAACGCTTATTTGTTGAGAGCTTATTCGATACGGGATGTGGGCCACATCATGACGAATCGCCTAGGACGCCGCAAAGTCAATTTCCAAATGAATTTGACGGTTTAAATGACATACCCATACCTGAAGATGTTTACATTCACGGTCAGGGAAGTCACAATCCAATTGATTTGAATATTAATGTTCCTGAAGCGGAACATGAGGACGAAGATGCCGAATTAAACATCCTAGATGCAAGGGGAAAGTGAAAGGGCAAAAGACAAGCAAAATGTTGGAACCACTTTAAGTTTATTTCAACGGGAAAAGTCGCTGATGGCCTAGCAGAACCTAAAGCAGTATGTAAATACTGCCAACATAGATTGGCGTGGAAAAAAGGATTGGTACCACCCATCTCAACCACCACTATAGAGCATGTGCGGCCAGACATAGACTTCTTCCAGCTAGTTAAATACAATTGCAATTTAGCAGTCCGGGCACCGATTCTACGATTTCACCCCTATCAATGTGGGTGTATTCGAAGGACAATACTCGAACCGGAATGGCGAAATTTGTTGCCGCCACTGAGTTGCCTCTGGCTATTACAGACAACCAACACTTCGTCTTGTTCGTGAAAGAATATCTGTAGCCAAGGTACGTTGAGGGTTAGGTCGAAACACTCTTAGTGCCCATACAATATAATATTTCAATAATTCAAAACAACAATTAATTATGAATTTGCAACAATATGGGGTTGTTATATCTTTAACTTCTGATATATGGGAAGATGTAAATAAAAGAGCATATATAGCTGCAACCGCACACTATATAGACCCACTTTAGTGCATGTTTTAAAATTATTGAGTTTCCTCACAACACTAATAATATATATAATGATATTATCAGTATTGTTAGAGAATATAATTGCGAGACTAAAATTTGGTCTTTTACTTTTGATAATGTTATTGTTAATAAGGTAGTCGTCGATAAATTATGTATGACACTTCAACCTGATTTTGGTGGGTATTTGTTTCATATTCATTGTGTGTGTCATATCTTGAATTTAATTGTGCAAGATGGTTTAAAGTATATAAAGGATGAACTTCAAATGATTAAGAATGCATTAGTATATATTATGATCTCTCCTAGTAGAAAACAAGTATTTGAAGATTTTTGTGCCGAACTCGGAGTAACAACTGCTAAAATATTTGTTAGCGACGTATGCCATAGATGAAACTCTACTTACTTGTTATTAAAGTCATGTAAAGGTTTCGAAATTTTAATAACTAACTTTTGTAATAATAGACACGTTAGAAGTGATGACGATGGTATGTTAAATGAATCCGATTGGATTTTAACTTTGAAAGTTAAACGATTTTTGACATCTTTTTATAAGACCACAAAAATTTTATCCGACATTTATTATCACACAAGTTGTATGTTGCTTGAACGTCTTTATATAATTGCAACAATATTCCATAAATATAAAAATGATCCTTCTTTTGGTGAAATTATAATTGCTATGGAATTAAAGTTTAGAAAATATTGGGAAGAGCTGTCTATGTTATTTCCTTTAGCATGCGAATGGACACCCGATATAATATTTCGGGAACTAAATACGTAATTGATCAAATCAATAAAGCTTTAATACTTCATACACCTATCACCTATAAGAATTTAGAACAAACATTATGTGGAATGTATGATTTATATGCGTAAAGAATGAGTATGAATGTTAGTTGAGTATCCTTTGCACCTACTCATTCGACTGAAATTGAAGAAGATGATGCGAAAATAATGAATTTATTTCAAGGCATTAATACATTTAGATATGATGCAACTGCAATGTGTTCATCTAATGTCATGTCGTCTACATTTGCATCTCATCAAACATCGACCGAAACTCAAAATGCGATGCCTGTCGAATTAATTGATTACTTCAATCATAATATGCCAAAGGACAGAACAATTAAAAAATGTTTAGAAGAAGTAATTGAATTCTGACGAAAGTATGAAAGATGTTGGCCAATTGTTCTTGCAATTGCGAAAGATCTGCTGACACCTCCGGTTAGTACTGTTGCTTCGGAGTCTGCTTTTAATGCAGGTAAAAGGGTTTTGACCAATGTTAGGAACCAACTAAAAGAAGATATTTTGGAAGTGTTAATATGCTTGAAGGATTGGCAGGACGCTCATTTTCGACTACAAGATAAATAAACTGAAATTGCATGTCGTCAGGTAAGTGATATTTAATTAAATTATATTAATCAATTTTTTTTATTTTTTAATCATTAAATTTAATTTTCTTTAAAAAATTGTACACGTTACAACAAGTTGTTCGTGTACAATTTTTAACTCCGCCTACTTAAAATTGATGTAGTCAGTCCCAAACTCGGATAAAGGAGGAGGGTTTACATTTTATCTACTTTAAAAAAATAAAAAATATATTTTTTTATAAATGTATTTCAAAAAATAATTCGTCTTCATTCTATAAATATTTTATACTTTATAAAAAATATTACAATATAATATAAATAAAAAATTAAAAAAGTTTCTTCATTAAATTATCTGTACTTTTTTAACACTTTTTTGTTTTTTTAAAAGTGTTTTAATTACATGATTTGTGTTTTTCTCTTTCAAAAAAAAAAAAGACAAACCCACGAGCCAAAGCTCGGCTCAGCCCACGAGCTCATGGACCGAGCCGAGCTCGTGAGGTTAAGGGCCGAGCCGAGATACCACTATCCACCGCCCATTTTACCATGCGACTAGAAATATCGGACATTTGCAAAGTTTGTCTCAATGGAGAGTTAGTGAGGATTTCAATGGGGTGTTTCAAGAAATATGGCCTTAGTTTCCGTGCTACCATCAGCCAGGGTGAATGCCAGTTTTTCCACGGGTGAGTACCGAAGCTCTGCTTCCTGGAGCGCCTTGCTTACATAGTAGACTGGGTGTTAAACGTTGGCCTCCTCTTGGGTCAGTACAGCACTAATGGCATGTTTTGAAACAGATGGATATAGTTTCAGGATATCACCTGCCTTTGGTCTTGAGAGCAGTGGAGGCTGGGCTAGCTGACTTTTTAACTCGTTAAAGGCTTCCTGACATTCCTTGGTTCATTCGAACTTCTTTCCTTCCGGTTAAACTTTGCAGCTCTCTAGGTTTGATTGGAGGCTTCATTTGGATAACAGCTCGTATTTTTCTAAGGTTTGCCTCGATTCCTCGGTTGTTTAAAATGTAACCTAGGAATCCTCCAGAGCTGACCCCAAAGTCACACTTCTTTGGGTTCAAATTCATTCCATATGTTCTCAGGATATTGAACATCTCGACCAGGTGCAGGCAGTGGTATTTGGCCTTGGCATTTTTAACCAACATGTCGTCAACTTATACTTCCATTATTTTTCCGATCTGCTGGGAAAACATGGAGTTCACTAGTCGTTGATAGATGGCTTTTGAGTCCAAAGGGTATTACTTTGTAGCGATAAAGACCTCGGTTAATCACAAACGAGGTATGTTCCTGATTTGGACCTTACATTGGTATCTAAATGTAGTCGGAGTACGCATCCATGAAGCTGAGTAGTTCGTGTCCTGTAGTGGCATTCACCATTTGATCTACTCTTGGTAGGGAAAAACTGTCTTTAGGGCATGCTACGTTAAGGTCGATGAGGTCTATGCATACCCTCCAATCTCCATTGTGTTTTTTTACAAGAATCGGGTTTGTGACCCACTTTGGGCATTTCACTTCTCGAAGGAAACCAATGTGCAATAGTTTCTACACCTCCTTGTTGAGTGCTTCATATCTTTCGGGATTCAGGGGTCATCGTTTTTACTGTTTCGATCGAATTGAGGGGTCTACATACAATTTGTGGCAGGCAATTTTGGGGTCTATTCCTCTCATGTCCTCGTGGTCCCAGGCAAAGACATCAAGGTTCTATCTGAGAAAAGACACAATTTCACTTTGGATGGAGGGTTGCAGCTCGCGTCCGATTTTCAATTCTTTTGACGAGTCATCTACACAAACTTGGACTCCTTTCAACTCTTCGATGGGTTCTTCTCCTGCGATTTTGATCCACGGGTCTAGTGAGCTGAGTTCGAAATCCCATACATGAGCCATATGCACTCTCGGGAGGTTGTGTAGATGATGAACTTAGGCTTTCAATTGACATGTGTCGACAAGCTCCCTGTTTTCTTTGACTTTTCCCACACCATGGAGAATGGGAAATTTAATTGAATAATGGTATAGTGTCTCCACTGATTTCAAACTGAATACCAATGGTTGCCCCATGACAGCATCATAAAGCGACGGAGTATCGAACACCACGAACTCGGAGTTTGTCTTCACTTGACAGGGTGTCGATTCGAACTCAACTTTGAGTTTGATCGATCCTTTAGCTGAGGTCAGGGCTTCGCTTAGTCCAAGGACCATATTTGAGTATGGCCGTAGGAAGTTGGTAGGAATACCCATCCACTTGAGGGTGTCGTTGAAGAGAATGTTGAGAGCGCTTTCTGTATCCACTAAGATTTTTGGGATGTTTACTCCGACGAATGGTAATGAGATTACCAGGGACTCCGGGGTAGGGATGTGGATTTGCCTCATTTTCGTCAAAGGATGACTGGTCCTTCGTAGGTCGCTTGAAATGTTTCTCAGTTATGCCGATCTCAGAGAGATCCGCCATGATTGGTCTGTTCCATTTGGCTTCTCCGGCTCATGTATTTGCCCTATCCCTTAGTATGTTAACATGAGGTCTGGGTAGGTCTATGTTCCATGAGGGGTAGGGAACTACATACAGTAATGATATATTGATATGCCGGCTTTTAGCTCGTGCAATATAGGTCGTCCTAATATTGCGTTGTAATTGGACAGTAGATCGACTACCATGAAATTTGCGAAAATTCTTCTTTGATGAGGGGTTTCACCCGGCTCTACAATAAGGATGATCTGACCTTGGGCCTCAATAGGGTCCCCGAAGAACCCCTGCAATTTCTTTGAGTATGGTTGAAGGTAGTGTTCGGATATTTCTAACTGCCTCAAAGTCTGTGAATATAGTATGTTGACCGAACTCCCATTATCCACTAATGTCTTGTGAACATTCAGCCCAGCAACTGGCATGGTGACCATTAGGGCGTCACTTTGGTTCTCGAGGACTTCCTCCGTGAACCAAAACCATTCAGGGTCTGTGCCGATCTAAGGGGTTTGATCTTCGTAGTTTGGCATGATTTGGGCATTTCGGGCTTGTCTTCGTCTCGCCCTTCTAGATCCCTCAATATACTGGTTTTCTCTAACCATCACTTTGATTTCGGCGCGTGGAGGTAGATTACGATTGTGGATTGTCTGTTGAGCTCGCGCAGGAGATCCTTGTAGCAATGGTTGCTGTGGAAGAGGTCAGTCCTTTTTTGGTTCGGCAACAAACTCCTGTAGCCGACCTCTTCGAATTAAGGACTCAGTTTTTTCCTTCAATTCTCGGCAGTTATTAGTGTCATGAACCACTATCTTATGATATCAACAGTATCGTCCTTGGTGGTATCCTGCCTGCCCGTTCTTCTGAGTCATTGGCCTGCGAAATGCCTCTTTTTCACTAGTTTGCATGAATACTTCTTCTAAGGAGGCTTTGAGTGGGTGGTATTCTCGAAATTTATGTGGCTGGCCTTGTGACGTTCTCTTTCTCTCCTGTCCTTCTTTCTTTCGTGCTGAAGATTGTTATTTGACTTTTTCTCTTTTGCCGTATTGCTAAGGTCGGGACCGCACTTGGCTTCTTCTTGATCAGAGATTGCTTCTTCAGCACTTATGTATTTTTTAGCTCGGTTTAAGAACTCGTGATAGGTTCTTGGGCCATCCTTGTGTATCGACCATCGAAATCTTGTTCTAGGTCTTAGTCCAGCCAGTACTACCATGAGTTCGGCATCATCGAATATTTTTTCTACTTCTAAGGATTGTTTGTTGAATCTGCTCAGTTAGCCTTTGAGGGGTTCACTCTTCCCTTGTTTGATACTTACTAGCCGCTCCTTGGGCGTGGTTCTGGCTTTGGAGCCCATGAACTGTGTTAAAAATGTTGTAGCTAGGTCATTCCAATTTTTTACTGACCTCCGGTGCAGTCTCTTGAACCACCTCTGAGCTTTTTCTCCCAGAGTTAGGGAAATGCCCGGTACATGATGGCGTCGGTTGTCCCCTGCAGCTCCATCGATGAGGTGTATTTGTCAAGGTGGCTGATGGGATCTCCATCTCTCTCGTACGCGGTCATCTGTGGAATCTTTAATTTTTCAGGCAATGGTTCTACGAGGACATCCTCAGTAAATGGGAAATGTCACTTGGTGAGATAGTCTTCAGTGCCACCTTTGTTTTTGGCCT
>NW_019230772.1:0-3055 GCF_002742605.1 Olea europaea var. sylvestris
AGTTACGCTCAATTCTTCGTACGTCGACAATCCTAGCGTTCCAAATATGCAAGTGTCCATTCTTTTGAAAATTGGCTGAACTCTCCCATACGTCAAGACGGAGTGGTGAGGTCAATCCAAAACGTTCGTCACATTTCCAAAAAGTTCTTATGGGCCCAAAACGGACACCGTGTGAAAAGTTATGCTCAATTCTTCGTCCGCCGACTCTCTAAGCATTCTAAATATGCAAGTGCTCATTCTTATGAAAAATGGCCAAAATCTCTTGTACGTCACGACGAAGTGGTGAGTTCAATCCAAAACGATCGCTACATTTCCAAAAAGTACTTATGGGCCCAAAACGGACACCGTGTGCAAAAGTGACGCTCAATTCTTCGTCCGCCGACTCTCTAAGCATTCTAAATATGCAAGTGCTCATTCTTATGAAAAATGGCCAAAATCTCTTGTACGTCACGACGAAGTGGTGAGTTCAATCCAAAACGATCGCTACATTTCCAAAAAGTACTTATGGGCCCAAAACGGACACCGTGTGCAAAAGTGACGCTCAATTCTTCGTCCGCCGACTCTCTAAGCATTCTAAATATGCAAGTGCTCATTCTTATGAAAAATGGCCAAAATCTCTTGTACGTCACGACGAAGTGGTGAGATCAATCCAAAACGGTTGCTGCATTTCCAAAAAGTTCTTACGGGCCCAAAACGGACACCTTGTGCAAAAGTTAGGCTCAATTCTTCGTCCGTCGACTCTCCAAGCGTTCTCAATATACATGCGCTCATTTCTTCAAAAAATGGCTAAAATCACTCGTACGTCACGACGAAGTGGTGGGTTCAATCCAAAACGATCGCTACATTTCCAAAAAGTACTTATGGGCCCAAAACGGACACCGTGTGCAAAAGTTACGCTCAATTCTTCGTCCGCCGACTCTCCAAGCGTTCTCAATATACAAGGGTTCATTCCTTCGAAAAATGGCCAAAATCACTCGTACGTCACGTTGAAGTTGTGAGTTCAATCCAAAACGGTCGCTACGTTTCCAAAAAGTACTTATGGGCCCAAAACGGACACCGTGTGCAAAAGTTACGCTCAATTCTTCGTCCGCCGACTCTCCAAGCGTTCTCAATATACAAGGGTTCATTCCTTCGAAAAATGGCCAAAATCACTCGTACGTCACGTTGAAGTTGTGAGTTCAATCCAAAACGGTCGCTACGTTTCCAAAAAGTACTTATGGGCCCAAAACGGACACCGTGTGGAAAAGTTACGCTCAATTCTTTGTACGCCGACAATCCTAGCGTTCCAAGTATGCAAGTGCCCATTCTTTCGAAAAATGGCTGAACTCCCCCATACGTTAAGACGGAGTGGTGAGGTAAATCCAAAACGTTCGTTACATTTCCAAAAAGTTCTTATGGGCCCAAAACGGACACCGTGTGCAAAAGTTACGCTCAATTCTTCGTCCGCCGACTCTCCAAGCGTTCTCAATATACAAGGGCTCATTCCTTCGAAAAATGACCTAAATCACTCATCCGTCACGATGAAGTTGTGAGTTCAATCCAAAACGGTCGCTACATTTCCAAAAAGTACTTATGGGCCCAAAACGGACGCCGTGTGGAAAAGTTACGCTCAATTCTTCGTACGTCGACAATCCTAGCGTTCCAAATATACAAGTGTCCATTCTTTTGAAAGTTGGCTGAACTCCCCCATACGTCAAGACGGAGTGGTGAGGTCAATCCAAAACGCTCGTCACATTTCCAAAAAGTTCTTATGGGCCCAAAACGGACACCGTGTGAAAAGTTATGCTCAATTCTTCGTCCGCCGACTCTCCAGGCGTTCTAAAAATGCAAGTGCTCATTCTTTCGAAAAATGGCCAAAATCTCTTGTACGTCACGACGAAGTGGTGAGTTCAATCCAAAACGGTCGCTACATTTCCAAAAAGTTCTTATGGGCCCAAAATGGACACCGTGTGCAAAAGTAACGCTTAATTCTTCGTCCACCGACTCTCCAACCGTTCTAAATATGCAAGTGCTCATTCTTTCGAAAAATGGCCAAAATCTCTTGTACGTCACGACGAAGTGGTGAGTTCAATCCAAAACGGTCGCTACATTTCCAAAAAGTTCTTATGGGCCCAAAATGGACACCGTGTGCAAAAGTAACGCTTAATTCTTCGTCCACCGACTCTCCAACCGTTCTAAATATGCAAGTGCTCATTCTTTCGAAAAATGGCCAAAATCCTTCGTACGTCACGACGAAGTGGTGAGATCAATCCAAAACGGTTGCTGCATTTCCAAAAAGTTCTTACGGGCCCAAAACGGACACCTTGTGCAAAAGTTACGCTCAATTCTTCGTCCGCTCTCCAAGCGTTCTCAATATACATGCGCTCATTTCTTCAAAAAATGGCTAAAATCACTCGTACGTCGCGACGAAGTGGTGGGTTCAATCCAAAACGATCACTACATTTCCAAAAAGTACTTATGGGCCCAAAACGGACACCGTGTGCAAAAGTTACGCTCAATTCTTCGTCCGCTCTCCAAGCGTTCTCAATATACATGCGCTCATTTCTTCAAAAAATGGCTAAAATCACTCGTACGTCGCGACGAAGTGGTGGGTTCAATCCAAAACGATCACTACATTCCCAAAAAGTACTTATGGGCCCAAAACGGACACCGTGTGCAAAAGTTACGCTCAATTCTTCGTCCGCCGACTCTCCAAGCGTTCTAAAAATGCAAGTGCTCATTCTTTCGAAAAATGGCCAAAATCTCTCGTACGTCACGACGAAGTGGTGAGTTCAATCCAAAACGATCGCTACATTTCCAAAAAGTACTTATGGGCCCAAAACGGACACCGTGTGGAAAAGTTACGCTCAATTCTTCGTACGTCGACAATCCTAGCGTTACAAATATGCAAGTGCCCATTCTTTCGAAAAATAGCTGAACTCCACCATACATCAAGACGGAGTGGTGAAGTCAATCCAAAACGTTCATTACACTTCCAAAAAGTTCTTATGGGCCCAAAACGGACACCGTGTGAAAAGTTACGCTCAATTCTTCGTCCGCCGACTCTCCAAGCGTT
>NW_019230773.1:0-3055 GCF_002742605.1 Olea europaea var. sylvestris
ATTGAACTTAAGACTTCGTCGTGACGTATGAGGAATTCTGGCCATTTTTTGAAAGAATGAGCACTTGCATACTTGGAACGCTTTGGGAGTCGGCGTACGAAGAATTGAGCCTAACTTTTGCACACGGTGTCCGTTTTGGGCCCATAAGTACTTTTTGGAAATGTAGCGACCGTTTTGGATTGAACTCACAACTTCATCGTGATGGATGAGAGATTTTAGCGATTTTTCGAAAGAATGAGCACTTGCATGTTTGGAACGCTTGGATAGTCGACGTACGAAGAATTCAGCGTCAGTTTTGCACACGGTGTCCGTTTCGGGCCCACAAGTACTTTTTGGAAATGTAGAGACCGTTTTGGATTGAAATTAAGACTTCGTCGTGACGTATGAGGGATTTTGGCCTTTTTTTGAAAGAATGAGCACTTGCATATTTGGAACGCTTGGATAGTCGACGTGCGAAGAATTCAGCATAACTTTTGCACACAGTGTCTATTTCGGCCCCATAAGTACTTTTTGATAATGTAGCGACCGTTTTGGATTGAACTTAAGACTTCGTCGTGACGTATGAGGAATTCTGGCCATTTTTTGAAAGAATGAGCACTTGCATACTGGGAACGCTTGGAGAGTCGGCGTACGAAGAATTGAGCCTAACTTTTGCACACGGTGTCCGTTTTGGGCCCATAAGTACTTTTTGGAAATGTAGCGACCGTTTTGGATTGAACTCACAACTTCATCGTGACGTATGAGGGATTTTAGCAATTTTTCGAAAGAATGAGCACTTGCATATTTGGAACGCTTGGATAGTCAGCGTACGAAGAATTCAGCGTAACTTTTGTACACGGTGTCCGTTTCGGACCCATAAGTACTTTTTGGAAATGTAGCGACCGTTTTGGATTAAACTCACCACTTCGTCGTGACGTATGAGAGATTTTAGCGATTTTTCGAAAGAAGGAGTACTTGCATATTTAGAACGCTTGGATAGTCGGCGTACGAAGAATTGAGCGTAACTTTTGCACACGGTGTCCGTTTCGGGCCCACAAGTACTTTTTGTAAATGTAGCGACGTTTTGGATTGAACTTAAGACTTCGTCGTGACGTACGAGGGATTTCAGCCATTTTTTGAAAGAATAAACACTTGCATATTTGGAACGCTTGGATAGTCGGCGTACGAAGAATTTAGTATAACTTTTAGTCACAGTGTCCGTTTCGGGCCCATAAGTACATTTTGGAAATGTAGCGACCTTTTGGATTGAACGTAAGACTTCATCGTGACCTATGAGGAATTCTGGCCATTTTTTGAAAGAATGAGCACTTGCATTCTTGGAACGCCTGGAGAGTCGGCGTACGAAGAATTGAGCATAACTTTTGCACACGGTGTCCGTTTCGGGCCCATAAGTACTTTTTGAAAATGTAGCGACCGTTTTGGATTGAACTCACAACTTCGTCGTGAGGGATGAGAGATTTTAGCGATTTTTCGAAAGAATGAGTACTTGCATATTTGGAACGCTTGGATAGTCGGCGTACGAAGAATTCAGCGTAACTTTTGAACACGGTGTCCGTTTTGGGCCCATAAGTACTTTTGGGAAATGTAGCGATCGTTTTGGATTGAACTGAAGACTTTGTCGTGACGTATGAGGGATTCCGAAATTTTTTTGAAAGAATGAGCACTTGCATATTTGGAACACTTGGAGAGTCGACGTACGAAGAATTGAGCGTAATTTTTGTATACGGTGTCCGTTTTGGGCCCATAAGTACTGTTTGGAAATGTAGCGACCGTTTTGGATTGAACTCACGACATCATCGTGACGTATGAGGGATTTTAGCGATTTTTCGAAAGAATGAGCACTTGTATATTTAGAACTCTTGGATAGTCGGCGTACGAAGAATTCAGCGCAACTTTTGCACACGGTGTCCGTTTTGGGCGCATAAGTACTTTTTGAAAATGTAGCGACCGTTTTGGATTGAACTCACTACTTCGTCGTGACGTATGAGGGATTTTAGAGATTTTTCGAAAGAATGAGCACTTGCATATTTGGAACGCTTGGAGAGTCGGCGTACGAAGAATTGAGCGTAACTTTTGCACACGGTGTCCGTTTTGGGCCCATAAGTAATTTTTGGAAATGTAACGACCGTTTTGGATTGAACTCACTACTTCGTCGTGACGTATGAGGGATTTTAGAGATTTTTCGAAAGAATGAGCACTTGCATATTTGGAGCGCTTGGGTAGTCGGCGTACGAAGAATTCAGCGTAACTTTTGCGCACGGTGTACGTTTTAGGCCCATAAGTACTTTTTGGAAATGTAGCGACCGTTTTGGATTGAACTCACCACTTCGTCGTGACGGATGAGAGATTTTAGCGATTTTCCGAAAGAATGAGTACTTGCATATTTGGAATGCTTGGATAGTCGGCGTACGAAGAATTCAGCGTAACTTTTGCACACGGTGTCCGTTTCGGGCCCATAAGTACTTTTTGGAAATGTAGCGACCGTTTCGGATTGAACTTAAGACTTCGTCGTGACGTATGAGGGATTTCGGCCATTTTTCGAAAGAATGAGCGCTTGCATATTTGGAACGCTTGGAGAGTCGGCGTAAGAAGAATTGAGCATAACTTTTGCACACGGTGTCCGTTTCGGGCCCATAAGTACTTTTTGGAAATGTAGCGACCGTTTCGGATTGAACTTAAGACTTCGTCGTGACGTATGAGGGATTTCGGCCATTTTTCGAAAGAATGAGCGCTTGCATATTTGGAACGCTTGGAGAGTCGGCGTAAGAAGAATTGAGCATAACTTTTGCACACGGTGTCCGTTTCGGGCCCATAAGTACTTTTTGGAAATGTAGCGACCGTTTCGGATTGAACTTAAGACTTCGTCGTGACGTATGAGGGATTTTAGCAATTTTGCGAAAGAATGAGCACTTGCATATTTGGAACGCTTGGATAGTCGGCGTACGAAGAATTCTGCATAACTTTTGTACACTGTGTCCGTTTCGGGCCCATAAGTACTTTTTGGAAATGTAGCGACCGTTTCGGATTGAACTTAAGACTTCGTCGTGACGTATGA
>NW_019230774.1:0-3055 GCF_002742605.1 Olea europaea var. sylvestris
AAGTTTTGCACACGGTGTCCGTTTTGGGCCCATAAGTACTTTTTGGAAATGTAGCGACCCTTTTGGATTGAACTCACTACTTCACCGTGACGTATGACGGATTTCTGCCATTTTTTGAAGGAAAGAGCAATTTTATGTTTGAAGGCCTGGATAGTCGGCGTACGAGGAATTAAGCGTACCTTTTGCACACGGTGTCCGTTTTGGGCCCATAAGTATTTTTTGGAAATGTAGCGACCCTTTTGGATTGAACTCACTACTTCGTCGTGACGTATGACGGATTTCGGCCATTTTTTGAAAGAAAGAGCAATTTTATGTTTGAAGGCCTGGATAGTCGCCGTACGAGGAATTGAGCGTACCTTTTGCACACGGTGTCCGTTTTGGGCCCATAAGTATTTTTTGGAAATGTAGCGACCCTTTTGGACTGAACTCACTACTTCGTCGTGACGTCTGAGGGATTTCGGCCATTTTTTGAAAGAACGAGTACTTCTATATTTGGAACGCTCGGATAGTCGGCGTACGAAGAATTGAGCGTAACTTTTGCACACGGTGTCCGTTTTGGGCCCATAAGTATTTTTTGGAAATGTAGCGACCCTTTTGGATTGAACTCACTACTTCGTCGTGACGTATGACGGATTTCGGCCATTTTTTGAAAGAAAGAGCAATTTTATGTTTGAAGGCCTGGATAGTCGGCGTACGAGGAATTGAGCGTACCTTTTGCACACGGTGTCCGTTTTGGGCCCATAAATACTTTTTGGAAATGAGGCGACCCTTTTGGATTGAACTCACAACTTCGTCGTGACCTATAAGGGATTTCGAACAATTTTCAAAAGAATGAGCAATTTTATGTTCAGAAGGCTTGGATAGTCGGCGTACGAAGAATTGAGCGTAACTTTTGCACACGGTGTCCGTTTTGAGCCCATAAGTACTTTTTGGAAATGTGGCGACCCTTTTGGATTGAACTCACTACTTCGTCGTGACGTATGATAGATTTCGGCCATTTTTCGAAAGAACGAGCACTTCTATATTTGGAACGCTCGGATAGTCGACGTACGAAGAATTGAGCGTACCTTTCGCACACGGTGTCCGTTTTGAGCCCATAAGTACTTTTTGGAAATGTGGCGACCCTTTTGGATTGAACTCACTACTTCGTCGTGACGTATGATAGATTTCGGCCATTTTTCGAAAGAACGAGCACTTCTATATTTGGAACGCTCGGATAGTCGACGTACGAAGAATTGAGCGTACCTTTCGCACACGGTGTCCGTTTTGAGCCCATAAGTACTTTTTGGAAATGTGGCGACCCTTTTGGATTGAACTCACCACTTCGTCGTGACGTATGACGGATTTCGGCCATTTTCTGAAAGAAAGAGCAATTTTATGCTTGTAGGCTTGGATAGTCGGTGCACGAAGAATTGATCGTAACTTTTGCACACGGTGTCCGTTTTGGCCCCATAAGTACTTTTTGGAAATGTAGCGACCCTTTTGGACGGAACTTACTAATTCGTCGTGACGTCGGAGGGATTTTTGCCATTTTTCGAACGAACAAGCACTTCTATATTTGGAACGCTCGGATAGTCGGCGTACGAAGAATTGTGCGTAACTTTTGCACACGGTGTCCGTTTTGGGCCCATAAGTACTTTTTGGAAATGTAGCGACCCTTTTGGATTGAACTCACGACTTCATCGTGACGTAAGACGAATTTCGGCCATTTTTTGAAAGAAAGAGCAATTTTATGTTTGAAGGCTTGGATAGTCGGCGTACGAGGAATTGAGCGTAACTTTTACACACGGTGTCCGTTTTGAGCCCATAAGTACTTTTTGGAAATGTGACGACCCTTTTCAATTGAACTCACAACTTCGTCGTGACCTATAAGGGATTTCGGACACTTTTCAAAAGAATGAGCAATTTTATGTCCGGAAGGCTTGGATAGTCGGCGTACGAAGAATTGAGCGTAAATTTTGCACACGGTGTCCGTTTTGGCCCCATAAGTACTTTTTGGAAATGTAGCGACCCTTTTGGATTGAACTCACAACTTCGTCGTGACGTATGATGGATTTCCGCCATTTTCTGAAAGAAAGAGCAATTTTATGTTTGTAGGCTTGGATAGTCGGGGCACGAAGAATTGAGCATAACTTTTGCACACGGTGTCCGTTTTGGCCCCATAAGTACCTTTTGGAAATGTAGCGACCCTTTTGGACTGAACTCACTAATTCATCGTGACGTCTGAGGGATTTCGGCCATTTTTTGAAAGAATGAGCACTTCTATATTTGGAACGCTCGGATAGTCGGCGTACGAAGAATTGAGCGTAACTTTTGCACACGGTGTCCGTTTTGGGCCCATAATTACTTTTTGGAAATGTAGCGACCCTTTTGGATTGAACTCACAACTTCGTCGTGACCTATAATGGATTCGGACATTTTTCAAAAGAATGAGCAATTTTTTGTTCGGAAGGCTTGGATAGTCTGCGTACGAAGAATTGAGCGTAACTTTTGCACACGGTGTCCGTTTTGGCCCCATAAGTACTTTTTGGAAATGTAGCTACCCTTTTGGACTGGACTCACTACTTCGTCGTGACGTCTGAGGGATTTCAGCCATTTTTTGAAAGAACGAGCACTTCTATATTTGGAACGCTCAGATAGTCGACGTACGAAGAAATGAGCGTACCTTTTGCACACGGTGTCCGTTTTGGGCCCATAAGTACTTTTTGGAAATGTAGCGACCCTTTTGGATTAAACTCAAAACTTCGTCGTGACGTATGACGGATTTTGGCCATTTTTTGAAAGAAAGAGCAATTTTATGTTTGAAGGCTTGGATAGTCGGCGTACGAAGAATTGAGCGTACCTTTTGCACACGGTGTTCGTTTCGGGCCCATAAGTACTTTTTGGAAATGTTGCGACCCATTTGGATTGAACTCACCACTTCATCATGACGTTTGATGGATTTTGGCCATTTTCTGAAAGAATTAGCACTATTATACTTGGAAGGCTTGGATAGTCGCGTATGAATAATTGAGCTTACCTTTTGCACACGATGTCCGTTTTGGGCCCATAAGTA
>NW_019230775.1:0-3055 GCF_002742605.1 Olea europaea var. sylvestris
TTCGCGATGGTGTCGGAATGGACTAAAATTTGACAAGTTGATGGGAAACAAAAACCGCTCCAGGGGCAATTTCGTCATTTTTCATGACGGTGTCGGAATGGGCTAAAATTTGACAAGTTGATCGGAAACAAAAATCGCGCTAGGGTCAATTTCGTCATTTTTCGTGACGGTGTCAGAATGGGCTAAAATTCTGCAGGTTGATGGGAAACAAAAATTGCGCCGGGGGAAATTTCTTCATTTTCACGACGGTGTCGAAATGGGCTAATTTGGCAGGTTGATCGGAAAGAAAAACCGCCCCAGGGGCAATTTAGTCATTTTTCGCGACGGAGTCGAATGAGCTAAAATTTGACAGGTTGATCGGAAACAAAAATCGTGCCAGGGGCAATTTCGTCATTTTTTGCGACGGTGTCGGAATGGGCTAAAATTTTACAGGTTGATCGGAAACAAAAACCGCCCAAGGGACAATATAGTCATTTTTTGAGACGGTGTCGGAATGGGCTAAAATTTTACAGGTTGATCGGAAACAAAAATCGCGCCAGGGACAATTTCGTCATTTTTCGCGACGTTGTCGGAATGGGCTCAAATTTGACAGGTTGATCGAAAACAAAAATCGTTCCAGGGGCAATTTCGTCATTTTTCGTGATGGTGTCGGAATGGGCTAAAATTTGACAGGTTGATCGGAAAAAAAAACCGCACCCGGGGCAATTTCGTCATTTTTCGCGACGGTGTCGAAATGGGCTAAAATTCTGCAAGTTGATGGGAAACAAAAAATTGTGCCGGGGGAAATTTCTTTTTCTGACGGTGTCGGAACGGGCAGAAATTTGGCTGGTTGACTGGAAATAAAATCGCGCCGGGGGCAATTTCGTCTTTTTTCGTGACGGTGTCGGAATGGGCTAAAATTTGGCAGGTTGATCGGAAACAAAAATCGGGCCAGGGGCAATTTCGTCATTTTTCGCGACGGTGTCGGAATGGGCTGAAATTTTACTGGTTGATCGGAAACAAAAATCGTGCCAGGTGCAATTTCGTCATTTTTCACGACAGTGTCGGAATGGGCTCAAATTTGATAGGTTGATTGGAAACAAAATTCGTGTTAGGGGTAATTCCTTCATTTTTTCGCGACGGTGTAGAAATGGGCTAAAATTTGATAGGTTGATCGGAAACAAAAATAGCCGGGGGCAATTTCATCATTTTTCGCGACGGTGTCGGAATGAGCTGAAATTTGGCTGGTTGATTGGAAGCAAAAATCGCGCCGGGGGCAATTTCGTCTTTTTTCGCGATGGTGTCGGAATGGGCTAAAATTTGACTGGTTGATCGGAAACAAAAATCGGGCCAGGGGAAATTTCATCATTTTTCGCGACGGAGTCGGAATGGGCTAAAATTTGACAGGTTGATCGGAAACAAAAATCGCGCCAGGGGAATTTCGTCATTTTTCGCGACGTGTCGGAATGGGCTAAAATTCTGTAGGTTGATGGTAAACGAAAATTGCGCCGGGGGAAATTTCGTCAATTTTCGCGACGGTGTCGGAATGGACTGAAATTTGGCTGGTTGATCTAAAACAAAAATCGCGTCGGGGGCAATTTCATCATTTTTCGCGACGGTGTCGGAATGGGCTAAAATTTGACAAGTAGATGGGAAACAAAAACCGCGCTAGGGACAATTTCGTCATTTTTCGCGACGGTGTCGGAATGGGCTAAAATTTTACAGGTAGTTCGGAAACAAAAACTGCGCCTAGGGTAATTTCATCATTTTTCGCGACAGTGTCGGAATGGGCTAAAATTTGACAAGTTGATGGGAAACAAAAATCGCTCCAGGGGCAATTTCGTCATTTTTCGCGACGGTGTCGGAATGGGCTAAAATTTGACAAGTTGATGGGAAACAAAAACCGCTCCAGGGGCAATTTCGTCATTTTTCGCGACAGTGTCGAAATGGGCTAAAATATGACAAGTTGATCGGACACAAAAATCGCGCTAGGGGCAATTTCGTCATTTTTCGCGACGGTGTCAGAATGGGCTAAAATTCTGCAGGTTGATGGGAAACAAAAATTGCGCCGGGGGGAATTTCTTCATTTTCACGACGGTGTCGAAATGGGCTAATTTGGCAGGTTGATCGGAAACAAAAATCGCCCCAGGGGCAATTTAGTCATTTTTCGCGACGGAGTCGAATGAGCTAAAATTTGACAGGTTGATCGGAAACAAAAATCGTGACAGGGGCAATTTTGTCATTTTTCGCGACGGTGTCGAAATGGGCTCAAATTTGACAGTTTGATCGGAAACAAAAACTGCGCCAGGGGCAATTTCGTCATTTTTCGCGACGGTGTCGGAATGGGCCAAAATTTGACAGGTTGATCGGAAACAAAACTGCGCCTGGGCAATTTCGTCATTTTTCGCGACGGTGTCGGAATGGGCTCAAATTTAAAGGATGATCTTAAACAAAAACCGTGCCAGGGGTAATTTCGTCATTTTTCGCGACGGTGTCGAAATGGGCTAAAATTTCACCGGTTGATCGGAAACAAAAACTGCCCCAGGGGCAATTTTGTCATTTTTTGCGACGGTGTCGGAATGGGCCAAAATTTGACAGGTTGATCGGAAACAAAACTGCGCCAGGGCAATTTTGTCATTTTTCGCGACGGTGTCGGAATGGGCTCAAATTTAAAGGATGATCTTAAACAAAAACCGTGCCAGGGGTAATTTCGTCATTTTTCGCGACGGTGTCGAAATGGGCTAAAATTTCACCGGTTGATCGGAAACAAAAATCGCGCCGGGGCAATTTCGTTATTTTTCGGGACGGTGTCAGAATGGGCTAAAATTTTACAGGTTGATCGAAAAAAAAACCGTGCCAGGGGCAATTTCGTCATTTTTCGCGACGGTGCCTGAATGGGCTAAAATTTGACAGGTTGATTGGAAACAAAAACCGTGCCAGGGGTAATTTTTTCATTTTTTCGCGACGGTGTCAAAATGGGCTAAAATTTGACGGGTTGATCGGAAACAAAAATCTCGTCGGGGTTAATTTCATCATTTTTCGCGACGGTGTCGGAATGAGCTGAAATTTGGCTGGT
>NW_019230776.1:0-3054 GCF_002742605.1 Olea europaea var. sylvestris
ATTTCGTCATTTTTCGCGACGGTGTCGGAATCGGTAAAAATTTGCCTGATTGATTCGAAACAAAAATCGCGCCTGGGGCAATTTCGCCATTTTTCGCGACGGTGTCGGAATGGGATCAAATTTGACTGATTGATCGGAAACAAAAATCGCGCGGAGGGAAATTTCGTTATTTTTCGCGACGGCGTTGGAATGGGCAAAAATTTGACAGATTGATCGGAAACAAAAATCGCGCCGGGGCAATTTCGTCATTTTTCGCGACGGGGTCGGAATGGGCCCAAATTTGACTGATTGATCGGAAACAAAAATCGCGCCGGGGGCAATTTCGTCATTTTTTGCGATCGCGGCGAAATAGGCACAAATTTGACTGATTGTTCGGAAACAAAAATCGCGCCGGTGGCAATTTCGTCATTTTTCGCGACGGTGTCGGAATCGGCTAAAATTTGACAGATTGATCGGAAACAAAAATCGCGCCGGGGGCAATTTCGTCATTTTTCGCGACGGTGTCGGAATCGGCTAAAATTTGACTGATAGATCGAAAAAAAATCGCGCGCGGGGGCAATTTCGTCATTTTTCGCAACGGTGTCGGAATGGGCTCAAATTTGACTGATCGATGGGAAACAAAAATCATGCCGGGGGCAATTTCGTCATGTTTTGCGGCGGTGTCCGAGTGGGCTCAAATTTGACTGATTGATCGGAAACAAAAATCGCGCCGGGGGAAATTTCGTCATTTTTCACGACGGCGTTGGTATGGGCAAAAATTTGACAGATTGATCAGAAACAAAAATTACGTTGGGGGCAGTTTCGTCATTTTTCGAGACGGTGTCGGAATCGGCTAAAATTTGACTGATTCATCGGAAACAAAAATCGCAACGGGGGCTATTTCGTCATTTTTCGCGACTGTCTCGAAATCGGCTAAAATTTGACTGATCGATGGGAAACAAAAATCGTGCCGTGGGCAACTTCGTTATTTTTCGCGACGGTGTCGGAATGGGCTCAAATTTGACTGATTGATCGAAAACAAAAAGCGCGCTGTGGGCAATTTCGTTATTTTTCGCGACGGTGTCGGAATGGGCTCAAATTTGACTGATTGATCGGAAACAAAAATCGCACCGGGGGAAATTTCGTAATTTTTCACGACGGCGTTGGAATGGGCAAAAATTTGACATATTGATCGGAAACAAAAATCGCGCCGGGAGCAATTTCGTCAATTTTCACGACGGTGACGGAAAGGGCTCAAATTTGACTGATTGATCGAAAACAAAAATCGCGCAGGGGACAATTACGTCATTTTTCGCGACGGTGACGGAATGGGCTCAAATTTGACGTATTCATTGGAAACAAAAATCGAGACGGGGTAAATTCGTCATTTTTCGCGACAGTGTCGAAATCGACTAAAATTTGACCGATTGATGGAAAGCAAAAATCGCGCCGGAGGTAATTTCGTCATTTTTCGCGACGGTGTCGGAATTGGCACATATTTGACTGATTCATCGGAAACAAAAATCGTGCTGGGGGAAATTTCGTCATTTTTCGCGACGGTGTCGGAATGGGCTCAAATTTGACTAATTGATCGAAAACAAAAATCGCGCCGTGGGCAATTTCGTCATTTTTCGCGACGGCGTTGGAATGGGCTAAAGTTTGACAGATTGATCGGAAACAAAAATAGCGCCGGGGGCAATTTCGTCATTTTTCGCGACGGTGTCGGAATCGGTAAAAATTTGCCTGATTGATTCGAAACAAAAATCGCGCCTGGGGCAATTGCGTCATTTTTCGCGACGGTCTCATAATTGGTTAAAAATTGACTGATCGAAGGGAAACAAAAATCGTGCCGGGGGCAATATCGTCATTTTTCGCGACGGTGTCGGAATCGGCTAAAATTTGATTGATTGATGGGAAACAAAAATCGCGCCGGGGGCAGTTTCGTCATTTTTCGCAACGGTGTCGGAATCGGCTAAAATTTGATTGAGTGATAGGAAACAAAAATCGCGCCGGGGGCAGTTTCGTCATTTTTCGCAACGGTGTCGGAATCGGCTAAAATTTGATTGAGTGATAGGAAACAAAAATCGCGCCGGGGGCAGTTTCGTCATTTTTCGCAACGGTGTCGGAATCGGCTAAAATTTGATTGAGTGATAGGAAACAAAAATCGCGCCGGGGGCAGTTTCGTCATTTTTCGCAACGGTGTCGGAATCGGCTAAAATTTGATTGATTGATGGGAAACAAAAATCGCGCCTGGGGCAATTTCGTCATTTTTCGCGACGGTGTCGGAATGTGCTAAAATTTGACTGATTGATCGGAAACAAAAATCGCGCCGGTGGAAATTTGGTCATTTTTCTAGACGGAGTTGGAAAGGGCAAAAATTTGACTGATTGATCGGAAACAAAATTCGCGTCGGGGGCAATTTCGTCATTTTTCGAGATGGTGTCGGAATCGGCTAAATTTAACTCTTTTATCGGAAACAAAAATCGCGCCGTGGGCAATTTCGTCATTTTTCGCGACGGTGTCGAAATCGATTAAATTTGACTGATTGATGGGAAATAAAAATCGCGCCGGGGGCAATTTCGTTATCTTTCGCGACGGTGTCGGAATCGGCTGAAATTTTGACAGATTGATAGGAAATAAAATTCGCGCCGGTGGCAATTTCGTTATTTTTCGCAACGGTGTCGTAATGGGCTAAAATTTGACTGATTGATTGGAAAAAAAATCGGGCCGTGGGATATTTCGTCATTTTTCGACACGGTCTCGGAATCGGCTCAAATTTGACTCATCGATGGGAAACAAAAATTGGGCCGGGGACAATTTCGTCATTTTTCGCGACGGTGTCGGAATCGGCTGAAATTTGACAGATTAATCGGAAATAAAAATCGCTCCGGGGGCAACTTCGTCATTTTTCGTGACGGTGTCGGAATGGGCTCAAATTTGACTTATTGATCGGAAACAAAAATCGCACCGGGGGAAATTTCGTCATTTTTCAAGACGGAGTTGGAAAGGGAAAAAATTTGAAAGATTGATCGGAAACAAAAATCGCGCCGGGGGCAATTTCGTCATTTTTCGAGT
>NW_019230777.1:0-3054 GCF_002742605.1 Olea europaea var. sylvestris
TAACTTCGAGTTTGTTCGTTTTTGGAGAAATGCTAGTCTAATTCGATTGGAATCGAGCCAATGAAAAGTGGTTTTTGATTTAGTGATAACTACGGGTTTTGTTATTTTTGGCAAATGGCTAGTCTAATTCGATTGGAATCGAGCCAATGAAAAGTGGTTTTTGATTTCATGAAAACTTCAGGTTTGATCATTTTCGGTGAATTGCTTGTCTAATTCGATTGGAATCGAGCCAATGAAAAGTGGTTCTGATTTCATGATAACTTCGGGGTTTTTTTTGGAGAATTGCTAGTCTTATTCGATTAGAATGGAGCCAACGAAAAGTGGTTCCGATTTCATGATAAAATCAGGTTTGTTCGTCTTTGGCAAATTACTAGCCAAATTCGATTGGAATCAAGCCAATGAAAAGTGGTTTTTGATTTCATGTTAAAATCGGGTTTGTTCATTTTGGGCGAATTACTAGTCCAATTCGATTGGAATCGAGCCAATGAAAAGTGTTTTTTGATTTCATGACAACTTCGATTTTGATCATTTTCGATGAATTGCTAGTCTAATTCGATTGGAATTGAGCTAATGAAAAGTGGTTTTGATTTCATGATGACTTTGAGTTTGTTTGTTTTTGGCGAATTGCTAGCCTATTTCGATTAGAATTGAGCCAATGAAAAGTGGCTTTCGATTTCATGTTAACATTGGGTTTAGTCGTCATTGGGAAATTGCTAGTCTAATTCGATTGGAATCGAACCAATGAAAAGTGGTTTTTGATTTCATGATAACATCGGATTTGTTTGTCATTTGCAAATTGCTTGTCCAATTCGATTGGAATTGAGCCAATAAAAAGTTGTTTTCGATTTCATGATGACATCAGGTTTGTTCATCTTTGGCAAATTGATAGTCTAATTCGATTGGAATCGAGCCAATGAAAAGTGGTTTTTTGATTTCATGATAACTTCGATCTTCTTTGTTTTTGGCGAATTGCTAGCCAAATTCGATTGGAATCAAGCCAATGAAAAGTGGTTTTTGATTTCATGTTAAAATCGGGTTTGTTCATTTTGGGCGAATTACTAGTCCAATTCGATTGGAATCGAGCCAATGAAAAGTGTTTTTTGATTTCATTACAACTTCGATTTTGATCATTTTCGATGAATTGCTAGTCTAATTCGATTGGAATCGAGCTAATGAAAAGTGGTTTTGATTTCATGATGACTTTGAGTTTGTTTGTTTTTGGCGAATTGCTAGCCTATTTCGATTAGAATTGAGCCAATGAAAAGTGGCTTTCGATTTCATGTTTACATTGGGTTTAGTCGTCATTGGGAAATTGCTAGTCTAATTCGATTGGAATCGAACCAATGAAAAGTGGTTTTTGATTTCATGATAACATCGGATTTGTTTGTCATTTGCAAATTGCTTGTCCAATTCGATTGGAATTGAGCCAATAAAAAGTTGTTTTCGATTTCATGATGACATCAGGTTTGTTCATCTTTGGCAAATTGATAGTCTAATTCGATTGGAATCGAGCCAATGAAAAGTGGTTTTTTGATTTCATGATAACTTCGATCTTCTTTGTTTTTGGCGAATTGCTAGTCTAATTCAATTGGAATCGAGCCAATGAACAGTGGTTTTTGATTTCATGATAACATCGGGTTTGTTCATTTTCGGCTAATTGGTAGTCTAATTCGATTGGAATCGAGCAAATGAAAAGTGGATTTTGATTTCATGATAACTTCGGGTTTGATCATTTTAGGCGAATTGCTAGTCGAATTCGGTTGGAATCGAGCCAATGGAAAGTGGCTTTCGATTTCATGATAACTTCGGGTTTAATCATTTTCGAAAAATTGCTAGTCTAATTCAGTTGGAATCTAGCCAATGTAAAGTGGTTTTCGATTTCATGATGACTTAGGGTTTAATCATTTTTGGCAAACTGCTAGTCCTATTCGATTGGAATCGAGCCAATGAAAAGTAATTTTTGATTTCATGATAACTTCGGGTTTGTTCGTTTTTGGAGAAATGCTAGTCTAATTCGATTGGAATTGAGCGAATGAAAAGTGGTTTTTGATTTCATGATAACTTCGGGTTTGTTCTTTTTGGTTTACTGCTAGTCTAATTCAGTTGGAATCGAGCCAATAAAAAGTGGTTTTTGATTTCATGATAACTTCGGGTTTGATCATTTTCAGCAAATTACCAGTCCAATTCGATTGGAATCGAGCCAATGAAAAGTGGTTTTTGATTTCATGATAACTTTTGGTTTATTCGTTTTTGGAGAAATGCTAGTCTAGTTCGATTGGAATCGAGCCAATGAAAAGTGGTCTTTAATTTCGTGATAACTTCGGGTTTGTTCTTTTTGGCGAATTGGTAGTCTAATTCGATTCGAATGGAGCCAAGGAAAAGTGGTTTTTGATTTTATAAAAACTTCGGGTTTGATCATTTTCGGGGAATCGCTAGTCCAAATGAAAAGTAGTTTTGATTTCAAGATAACTTAGGCTTTGTTCATTTTTGGATAATTGCTAGTCTTATTCGATAAGAATCGAGCCAACGAAAAGTGGTTTTCGATTTCCTGATGACATCGGGTTTGTTCGTCTTTGGCAAATTGCTAGCCTAATTCGATTGGAATCGAGCCAATGAAAAGTGGTTTTTGATTTCATGATAACATCGGGTTTGTTCATTTTTGGCGAATTGCTAGTCTAATTCGATTGGAATCGAGCCAATGAAAAGTGGTTTTTGATTTCATGATAACTTCGGTTTTGATCATTTTTGATGAATTGCTAGTCTAATTCGATTGGAATCGAGCCAATGAAAAGTGGTTTTGATTTCATGTTGACTTCGGGTTTGTTTGTTTTTGGCGAATTGCTAGCCTAGTTCGATTAGAATTGAGCCAATGAAAAGTGGGTTTCGATTTCATGATAACATCGTGTCTAGTCGTCTTTGGGAAATTGCTAGTCTAATTTGATTGGAATCGAACCAATGGAAAGTGGTTTTTGATTTCATGATAACATCGGGTTTGTTCGCCTTTGGCAAATTGCTAGTCTAATTCGATTGGAATCGAGCCAATGAAAAGTGGTT
>NW_019230778.1:0-3054 GCF_002742605.1 Olea europaea var. sylvestris
AATGTTCAATTTCAATCCCAATTGACATACAATAATCATCAAATACTTGTGATCTAAATTCACCAGCATTGTCAAGACGAATAATCTTGATTGAGTAATCGGGGAATTGTGCTAACAATTTTATGATTTGAGCAAGTAGTCTAGTAAATGCTGCATTCCTAGTTGAAAGTAGGCCAACATGTGACCATCTTGTAGAAGAATCAATTAATACCATAAAGTAACGAAATGGTCCACATGGTGGGTGTATTGGCCCACATATATCTCTATGTATTCTTTTCAAGAAAGTTGGAGATTCAATATTGACTTTTGTAGTTGAAGGTTTAATGACTAACTTGCCTTGCGAACAAACTACACATGGATAATCATTAGATAAAAAAATCTTCTGGTTCTTTAAAGGATGTCCATGTGAATTGTTTATTATTCGACGTATCATTATGGCTCCTGGATGTCCAAGTCGATCATGCCAAAGTATAAAACTTTTTGAATCAACGAATTTCTGGTTCGTAACATTATTTGATTCGACCATTTTTATAAATGTAAAATACATGGCAGACGGGAGTGCATGAAAATTTTCTTTTATCTGCTTCTTGCCAAATACAAAAGAAGTGATGCAAAGATATTCAACATTATTTTCTTGTATCGTCTCAATGTAATATTCATAGCAGCGAATATCTTTAAAACTAAGCAAATTTCTTCTGAATTTGCTAGAATAAAGTGTATCATCAATATATAATTTTGTATTATTTGGTAAAATAATACAAACTCTTTCAGAGCCTTCAACGATATTCGACGCACCCGATATCATGTTAACATTATTTTCAGCTAATATTAAATCCAAAAAATATTTTTTTGTCTTGAAAAATAGTATGTGTAGTTGCACTATCAATTAAGCAGCTGTCTTGATTATCCATCATGAATCTATAAATATAACAAAATAAACAAATTTTTTTTAAAAAAAAAACTCGAATTTAAATTTAAAGAAGTAAACATTACTTAATATCATGAAATAAACAGTGCATAATAGAGTTTTATTTATTTATTTATTTTTTGTGCGGAAAAGTAAAAACATATTTCAGACTGAATTTTTAAAACGAAAGAAATACTAGTAAATTAATCTATATCTTCTATCACACCGCCCCCAATCAAATGGTCAATATTTCCATTTGGATCAGTAAGAAATCGGAGACATCCAAATGAGTCACATCAATTGGACCATCATAATCAGCAAAATTAGTCTCCAATTTTTCTTTTCCCTTGATTGATCTCTGGTAGAGATCCACAAGATATTTTGAGGTACGACACGTACGTGCCCAATGCCCTTTCATTCCATATCTGAAGCAACTTTCTTCATGCTCCTTTTTAGATTTGCCACTCTCGTTTGCTTTGTACCTTTTGAATTTATTGTCTTGTTGTTGATAAATTTGTTGATTATTTATTCCATGATTTATTCCACGTACACGTCCGTGTCCGTGTTCATGTCCAAATCCGTGTCAACTTCCACATCCGCGTCCACGTCCTTGTCTTGATATTATATTTGCTTCAGACAATGTAGTACCATTTACTTCAGGCAATGGTATAGAACCAATTGGACGTAATTCATGATTTTTCATCAACAATTCATTATTTTGTTTAGCAACTAGTAGGCAAGATATAAATTCTGAATATTTTTTGAAGCTACGCTCACGATATTGCTGCTGCAGGAGCACATTCAAGTCATGAAAGGTGGAGAAATTTTTTTCCAGCATATCTTCATCGGTGATTTTTTCTCCACACAAAGTTAACTTTGAACATATTCTGAACAATTCACAATTGTACTCACTAACCATTTTAAAGTCTAGCAAACGAAGGCGCATCCACTCATAACGGGCTTTGGGGAGGACTATAGTCCTCTGATGATCAAATCATTCAGTTAACTTTTTCCAAAGAACTTGTGGATCTTTCTCGGTGAGATATTCAATTTTTAATCCATCTGAAGATGGTGACTGAGGAAAATGAGTGCTTTCGAACGATCCTGCAGGGATTCATTGTTTCCTTTTTTTATTGTCTCTCCCGAACCCTTTGAGACGAGATGGATATCAACATCCAGTATCCATGACAGATAATTTTTACCAGATATGTCAAGTGCAGCAAACTCAAGTTTCGTAATGTTTGCCATTTGTTTAACTACACAATAAAAAAATACAATTAGTTTCGAAGAATATGATTAATCATCACATGTTAATCAAATAATCAATATCAACATGACTTTAAGTTACGTGTTTTCCTTTAGGGATAAACACTAATTTGAAATAATATGTTATTCGAAACATATGCTACTTCTAGAGCACATTATATTTTGTTATTATTTCTTCAAGTGCAATATGTCAATATTCTTCTGAAATATTGAGAGTTATAATTTATGCTCTTCAAGAGTAAATAATATTATTATAATGTTGTGATACTTTTAGAGCAACAACGAATAGATCTATGATTAATATTCATCTGAATTATTAATTATAATGTTGTGCTACTTCAGGAGCAACAATAATTAAAAATAAATTTAATGTAATGTTTCATAACTAAACATAAAAAATGATAATACATCCAATTGTTCACTATTAATTAATATACAAACACATGTAAAATATTATTTTGAATTAATAACGTGAGTCGAGTGAAAAACAAAAAAAATTGGTGACATGTAGAAACCTATTCACATATTATGGCACGAAATTCTAATTATGTGTAATTAAAAGAATTGAATTAGTATTAACCAATTAAGACATGAAATTTGCAGAAACCAATGGATTTGAGAGAAAAGATGAGTTGGGTACAATTATTTGTTAATTGTATATTATATATATATAGAATCAGCCAAAATAGAGATCTGGAATTGAAACTTGTTTACAAAGAACATTAACCAATTAAACAAAAAAAAATTATAAGCATGTGTAGAACGTAAAGGGTTAATCTAAATATAAGGAGGGGTATAAGAACATGAATTAATGCATATTAATTGATTTAATATAAATATATCTCCATAAAAATGCACGTGGATTGATATAAAGGAAAAAA
>NW_019230779.1:0-3054 GCF_002742605.1 Olea europaea var. sylvestris
AAAATGACGAATTTGCCCCCGGCGCGATTTTTATTTCAGATCAACCTGTCAAATTTCAGCCCATTCCGACACAGTTGAGAAAACTGACGAAATTACCCCCGGCGCGATTTTTGTTCCCGATCAACCTTTCAAATTTGAGCCCATTCCGACTCCGTCGCGAAAAATGACGAAATTGCCTCCGGCGCGATTTTTCTTTCCGATCAACCAGTCAAATTTTAACCAATTTCGACACAGTAGCGAAAAATGACGAAATTCACCCGGAGCGATTTTTGTTCCCAATCAGCTGCCAAATTTGAGCCCATTCCGACACGGTCAAGAAAAATGACGAAATTGTCCCCGGCGCGATTTTTACTTCCGATCAACCTGTCAAATTTTAGCCCATTCCGACACAGTCCAAAAATGATGAAATTACCCCCAGCGCGATTTTTGTTTCCGATCAACTAGTCAAATTTTAGCCCATTCCGACATCGTCGCGAAAAATGACGAAGTTGCCCTCGGCGTGATTTTTGTTTCCGATCATCCAGTCAAATTTGAGCCCATTCCGACACCGTCGCAAAAAATTACAAAATTGCCCTCGGCGCGATTTTTGTTTTCGATTAACCTGTCAAATTTTAGCGAATTCCGACACAGTTGCGAAAAATGACGAAATTACCCCCGGTGCGATTTTTGTTCCCGACCAGATTGTCCAATTTTAGCCCATTCCGACACAATCGCGAAAAATGACGAAATTGCGCTCGGTGCGATTTTTATTTCCGATCAACCTATCAAATTTTAGACAATTCCAACACAGTTGCGAAAAATGACGAAATTACCCCCCGGCGCGATTTTTGTTCCCGATCAACCTGTCAAATTTGAGCCCATTCCGACACAGTCGCGAAAAATGACGAAATTGCCCCCGGTGCGATTTTTGTTTCCGATTAACCAGTCAAATTTTTCCCCATTCCGACACAGTTGCGAAAAATGATTAAATTGCCACCGGCGCGATTTTTATTTCCGATCAACCTGCCAAATTTAAGCCCACTCCGACACAGTCGAGAAAAATGACGACATTGCCCCCGGCGAGGTTTTTGTTTCCGATCATCCAGTCAAACTTTGGCCCATTCCGACACCGTCTTAAAAAATTACGAAATTGCCCCTGGCGCGATTTTTGTTTCCGATCAACCAGTCAAATTTTAGCCCATTCCGACATCGTCGCGAAAAATTACAAAATTGCCCCCGGCGCAATTTTTGTTTCCGATCAACCTATCAAATTTTAGTCAATTCCGACACAATTGCGAAAAATGACGAAATTACCCCTGGCGTGATTTTTGTTCCCGATTAACCTGTGAAATTTGAGCCCATTCCGCCACAGTCGTGAAAAATGACGAAATTGCCCCTGGCGCGATTTTTGTTTACGATCAACCAGTCAAATTTTAACCCATTCAGACACAGTCGCGAAAAATGATTAAATTGCCCCCGGCGCGATTTTTATTTCCGATCAACCGGCCAAATTTAAGCCCACTCCGACAAAGTCGAGAAAAATGACGAAGTTGCCCCTTGGAGCGATTTTTGTTTCCGATCATCCAGTCAAATTTTAGCCCATTCCGACACCGTCGCGAAAAATTACGAAATTGCCCACGGCACGATTTTTGTTTCCGATCAACCTGTCAAATTTTAGCCAATTCCGACACAGTTACGAAAAATGACGAAATTGCCTCCGGAGCAATTTTTGTTCCCGATCAACCTGTTAAATTTTAGCCCATTCCGGCACAATCACGAAAAGTGACGAAATTGCCCCGGCGCGATTTTTGTTTCCGACCAACCTATCAAATTTTAGCAAATTTCGAAACAGTTGCGAAAAATGACGAAATTACCCTCGGCGCGATTTTTGTTCCCGATCAACCTGTCAAATTTTAACCCATTTCGACACAGTCGCTAAAAATAACGAAATTGCCCCTGTCACGGTTTTTGTTTCCGATCAACCAGTCATATTTTAGCCCATTTCGACACAGTCGAGAAAAATGACGAAATTGCCCCGGCGCGATTTTTATTTTCGATCAACCTGCCAAATTTCAGCCCATTCCGACACAGTCGAGAAAACTGACGAAATTGCCCCTAGCACGATTTTTGTTTCCGATCAACCAGTCAAATTAAAGCACATTCCGACACCATCACGAAAAATGACGAAATTGCCCCGACGCGATTTTTGTTTCCGATCAACCTGTCAAATTTTAACAAATTCGACACAGTTACGAAAAATGACGAAATTCAACCGGCGCGGTTTTTGTTCCCGATCAGCTGCCAAATTTGCGCCCATTTCGACACGGTCGCAAAAAATGACGAAATTGCCCCCGGCGCGATTTTTGTTTCCGATCAACCCGTCAAATTTTAGCCCATTCCGACACAGTCGCGGAAAATGACGAAATTGCCCCCGACGCGGTTTTTGTTTCCGATCAACTTGTCAAATTTTAGCCCATTCCGACACAGTAGCGAAAAATGACCAAATTGCCCTTGGCTCGATTTTTGTTTCCTATCAACCAGTCAAATTTTACCCCATTCCGACACAGTCGAGAAAAATGACGATTTTGCCCCCGGCGCGATTTTTATTTCAGATCAACCTGTCAAATTTCAGCCCATTCCGACACAGGCGAGAAAAATGACGAAATTACCCCCGGCGCGATTTTTGTTCCCAATCAACCTGTCAAATTTGAGCCCATTCCGACTCCGTCGCGAAAAATGACGAAATTGCCCCCGGCGCGATTTTTCTTTCCGATCAACCAGTCAAATTTTAACCAATTTCGACACAGTAGCGAAAAATGACGAAATTCACCCCGCGCAATTTTTGTTCCCAATCAGCTGCCAAATTTGAGCCCATTCCGACACGGTCAAGAAAAATGACGAAATTGCCCCCGGCGCGATATTTGCTTCCGATCAACCTGTCAAATTTTAGCCCATTCCGACACAGTCCCAAAAATGATGAAATTACCCCAGGGCGATTTTTATTTCCGATCAACTAGTCAAATTTTAGCCCATTCCGACATCGTCGCGAAAAATGACGAAATTGCCCTCGGCGCG
>NW_019230780.1:0-3054 GCF_002742605.1 Olea europaea var. sylvestris
ACTTCGGGTTTGTTCGTTTTTGACGAATTGCGAGTCTAATTCGATTGGAATCGAGCCAATGAAAAGTGGTTTTTGATTTCATGTTAACTTCGGATTTGTTCGTTTTCGGCTAATTGCTAGTCTAATTCTATTGGAATCCAGCCAAAGAAAAGTGATTTTTCATTTCATGATAACTTCGGGTTTGATCATTTTCGGCGAATTGCTAATCTATTTCGATTGGATTCGAGCTAATGAAAAGTGGCTTTCTATTTCATGATAACTTCGGGTTTGATCATTTTCAAAAAATTGTTAGTCTAATTCGATTGGAATCGAGCCAATGAAAAGTGGTTCTCTATATAATGAAAACTTCGGGATTGATTGTTTTCGGCAAATTGCTGGTCTAATTCAATTGAAATAGAGCAAATGAAAAAAGTCATTTTCGATTTTATAATTCGACTGGAATTGAGCCTATGAAAGGCTGTTTTTTTTTTCATGATGATTTTGGGTTTGCTCGTTTTAGGCGAAATGCTGGTCTAATTCGATTCGAATCGAATCAATGAAAAGTAGTTTTTGATTTCATGATAACTTCGTGTTTGATCATTTTTGGCGAAATTCTAGTCTAATTCGATGGGAATTGAGCAAATTGAAAGTGGTTTTTGATTTCATGATAACTTCGGGTTTGTTCTTTTTTTACGTATTACTAGTCTAATTTGATTGGAATCATGCCAATGAAAAGTGGTTTCTGATTTCATGATAACATTGGCTTTTTTCGTATTTGGTGAATTGCTAGTCTAATTCGATTGGAATCGAACCAATGAAAAGTGGTTTTGATTTCATGATAAATTCGAACTTGATCATTTTCGGAACTTGCTAGTCTAATTTGATTGGTATTGAGCCAATGAAAAGTGGTTTTTGATTTCATGATAACTCCGGGTTTGTTCATTTTTGCGTATTGCTAGTCTAATTCAATTGGAATCGAGCCAATGAAAAGTAGTTTTTGATTTCACGATAACTTCGGGTTTGTTCATTTTTGACGAATTGCGAGTCTAATTCGATTGGAATCGAGCCAATGAAAAGTGGTTTTTGATTTCATGATAACTTCTGATTTGTTCGTTTTCGGCTAATTGCTAGTCTAATTCGATTGGAATCCTGCCAACGAAAAGTGATTTTTTATTTCATGATAACTTCGGGTTTGATTATTTTCGGAGAATTGCTAATCTATTTCGATTGGATTCGAGCCAATGAAAAGTGGCTTTCTATTTCATGATAACTTCGGGGTTGATCATTTTCAAAAAATTGTTAGTCTAATTCGATTGGAATCGAGCCAATGAAAAGTGGTTCTCTATATAATGATAACTTTGGGATTCAATGGTTTCGGCAAATTGCTAGTCTAATTCGATTGGAATCGAGCAAATGAAAAGTGGTTTTCGATTTTATAATTCGATTGGAATCGAGCCAATGAAAGGTGGTTTTTGATTTCATGATAATTTCGGGTTTGCTCATTTTTGGCGAAATGCTGGTCTAATTTGATTCGAATCGAATCAATGAAAAGTAGTTTTTGATTTCATGATAACTTCGTGTTTGTTCATTTTTGGTGAAATGCTATTCTAATTCGATTGGAATCGAGCAAATTGAAAGTGGTTTTTGATTTCATGATAACTTCGGGTTTGTTCATTTTTTGCGTATTGCTATTCTAATTCGATTGGAATCGCGCCAATAAAAAGTGGTTTCTGATTTCGTGATAACATCGGGTTTGTTCGTTTTTGGTGAATTGCTAGTCTAATTCGATTGGAATCGAGCCAATGAAAAGTGGTTTTTATTTCATGACAAATTCGGACTTGATCATTTTCGGAACTTGCTAGTCTAATTAGATTGGAATCGAGCCAATGAAAAGTGGTTTTTGATTTCATGATAACTCTGGGTTTGTTCGTTTTTGCGTATTGCTAGTCTAATTCGATTGGAATCGAGCCAATGAAAAGTAGTTTTTGATTTCATGATAACTTTGGGTTTGTTCGTTTTTGACGAATTGCAAGTCTAATTCGATTGGAATTGAGCCAATGAAAAGTGGTTTTTGATTTCATGATAACTTCGGATTTGTTCGTTTTCGGCTAATTGCTAGTCTAATTCGATTGGAATCCAGGCAACGAAAAGTGATTTTTTATTTCATGATAACTTCGGGTTTGATCATTTTCGACGAATTACTAATCTATTTCGATTGGATTCGAGCCAATGAAAAGTGGCTTTCTATTTCATGATAACTTCGAGTTTGATCGTTTTCAAAAAATTGTTAGTCTAATTCGATTGGACTCGAGCCAATGAAAAGTTGTTCTCAATATATTGATAACTTCGGGATTGATTGTTTTCGGCAAATTGCTAGTCTAATTCGATTGGAATCGAGCAAATGAAAAGTGGTTTTCGATTTTATAATTCGATTGGAATCGAGCCAATGAAAGGTGGTTTTTGATTTCACGATCATTTCCGGTTTGCTCATTTTTGGCGAAATGCTGGTCTAATTCAATTCGAATCGAATAAATGAAACGTAGCTTTTGATTTCATGATAACTTCGTGTTTGTTCATTTTTGGCGAAATGCTAGTCTAGTTCGATT
Source organism: Olea europaea var. sylvestris (assembly GCF_002742605.1). NCBI lineage: Eukaryota > Viridiplantae > Streptophyta > Magnoliopsida > Lamiales > Oleaceae > Olea > Olea europaea. The sequence continues at coordinate 2,586 of NW_019230780.1, forward strand.
GGAATCGAGCAAATTAAAAGTGGTTTTTGATTTCATGATAACTTCGGGTTTGTTCATTTTTTGCGTAATGCTAGTCTAATTTGATTGGAATCGAGCTAATGAAAATTAGTTTTTGATTTCAAGATAACTTCGGGTCTCTTCGTTTTTGACGAATTTCTAGTCTAATTCGATTGTAATCGAGCCTATGAAAAGTGGTTTTTGATTTCATAATAAATTCGAGTTTGTTCATTTTCAACGAATTGCCAGTCTAATTCGATTGAAATCGAGCCAATGAAAAGTGGTTTTTGATTTCATTATAACTTCGGGTTTGTTCGTTTTTTACGTAGTGCTAGTCTAATTTGATTGAAAATTAGATTTTGATTTCATGATAACTTTTGGTTCGTTCATTTTTGACGAATTGCTAGTCTAATTCGGGTCAAATCGAGCTAATGAAAATTGGTTTTTGATTTCTTGATAACTTCGGATTTGT
>NW_019230781.1:0-3053 GCF_002742605.1 Olea europaea var. sylvestris
GTACTTATGGGCCCAAAACGGACACCGTGTCCAAATGTTACGCTCAATTCTTCGTATGCCGACAATCCAAGCGTTCCAAATATGCAAGTGCTCATTATTTCTAAAAATGGCCAAAATCCCTCGTACGTCACGACGAAGTGGTGAGTTCAATCCAAAACGGTTGCTACATTTCCAAAAATTTCTTATGGGCCCAAAGCGGACACCGTATTTCAAGGTTACGCTCAATTCTTTGTCCGCTGACTCTCCAAGCGTTCTAAGTATACAAGCGCTCATTCCTTCGAAGGTTGGCCAAAATCCCTCGTACGTCACGATGAAGTTGTGAGTTCAATCCAAAACGATCGCTACATTTCCAAAAAGTACTTATGGGCCCAAAACGGACACCGTGTACAAAAGTTACGCTCAATTCTTCGTATGCCGACAATCCAAGCGTTCCAAATATGCAAGTGCTCATTCTTTCGAAAAATGGCCGAAATCCTTCACACGTCAAGACAAAGTGGTGAGTTCAATCCAAAACGGTCGGTACATTTCCAATTAGTTCTTATGGGCCCAAAGCGGACACCGTGTGCAAAAGTTACACTCAATTCTTCATCCGCCGACTCTCCAAGCGTTCCGAATATACAAGCGCTCATTCTTTCGAAGAATGACCAAAATCCATCGTACGTCACGACGAAGTGGCGAGTTCAATCCAAAACGGTCTCTACATTTCCAAAAAGTACTTATGGGCCCAAAACGGACACTGTTTGCAAAAGTTACGCTCAATTCTTCGTATGCCGACAATCCAAGCGTTCCAAATATGCAAGTGCTCATTATTTCGAAAAATGGCCGAAATCCCTCGTACGTCACGACGAAATGGTGAGTTCAATCCAAAACGGTCGCTACATTTCCAAAAAGTTCTTATGGGCCCAAAGCGGACACCGAGTGCAAAAGTTACGCTCAATTCTTCGTCCGTCGACTCCCCAAGCATTCTAAGTATACAAGCGCTCATTCATTCGAAGAATGGCCAAAATCCCTCGTACGTCACGACGAAGTTGTGAGTTCAATCCAAAATGGTTGTTACACTTCCAAAAAGTACTTATGGGCCCAAAATGGACACCGTATGCCTAGGTTACGCTAAATTCTTTGTCCGCTGACTCTCCAAGCGTTTTATGTATACAAGCGCTCATTCTTTCAAGGATTGGCCAAAATCCCTCGTACGTCACGATGAAGTTGTGAGTTCAATCCAAAACGATCGTTACATTTCCAAAAAGTACTTATGGGCCCAAAACGGACACCGTGTGCAAAAGTTACGCTCAATTCTTCGTACGCCGACAATCCAAGCGTTCCAAATATGCATGTGCTCATTCTTTCGAAAAATGGCCCAAATCCTTCACACGCCACAATGAAGTGGTGAGTTCAATCCAAAACGGTCGCTACATTTCCAATTAGTTCATATGGGCTCAAAGCGGACACCGTGTGCAAAAGTTATGCTCAATACTTCGTCCGCCGACTCTCTAACCGTTCTAAGTATAAAAGCGTCCATTCTTTCGAAGAATGGCCAAAATCCCTCGTACATCATGACGAAGTAGTGAGTTCAATCCAAAACGATCGCTACATTTCCAAAAATTACTTATGGGCCCAAAACGGACACCGTGTACAAAAGTTACGCTGAATTCTTCGTACGCCGACTCTCCAAGCGTTCCAAATATGCAAGTGCTCATTCTTTCGAAAAATGGGCAAAATCCTTCATACGTCACGACGAAGTGGTGAGATCAATCCAAAACGGCCGCTACATTTCCAAAAAGTTCTTATGGGCCCAAAGCGGACGCCGTGTGCAAAAGATACGCTCAATTCCTCGTCCGCCGACTCTCGAAGCCTTCTAAATATACAAGCGCTCATTCTTTTGAAGAATGGCCAAAATCCCATGTACGTCACGATTAAGTGGTGAGTTCAATCCAAAACGGTCGCTACATTTCCAAAAAGTCCTTATGGGCCCAAAGCGGACACCGTATGCAAAAGTTACACTCAATTCTTCGTCCGCCGACTCTCCAAGCGTTCTAAGTATACAAGCGCTCATTCCTTCGAAGGTTGGCCAAAATCCCTCGTACGTCACGATGAAGTTGTGAGTTCAATCCTAAACGATCGTTACATTTCCAAAAAGTACTAATGGGCCCAAAACGGACACCGTGTGCAAAAGTTACGCTCAATTCTTCGTACGCCGACAATCCAAGCGTTCCAAATATGCAAGTGCTCAATCTTTTGAAAAATGGCCAAAATCCTTCATACGTCACGACGAAGTGGTGGGTTCAATCCAAAACGGTCGCTACATTTCCAATTAGTTCTTATGGGCCCAAAGCGGACACCGTGTGCAAAAGTTACGCTCAATTTTTCGTCCCCCGACTCTCCAACCTTTCTAAGTATACAAGCGTTAATTCTTTCGAAGAATGGCCAAAATCACTCGTAAGTCACGATGAAGTAGTGAGTTCAATCCAAAACGATCGCTACATTTCCAAAAAGTACTTATGGGCCCAAAACGGACACCGTGTACAAAAGTTACGCTCAATTCTTCGTACGCCGACAATCCAAGCGTTCCAAATATGCAAGTGCTCATTCTTTCGAAAAATGGCTGAAATCCCTCATACGTCACGACGAAGTGGTGAGTTCAATCCAAAACGGTCACTAGATTTTCAAAGAGTTCTTATGGGCACAAAGCTGACACCGTGTTCAAAAGTTACGCTCAATTCCTCGTCCGTCGACTCTCCAAGCGTTCTAAGTTTACAAGCGCTCATTCTTTCAAAGAATGGACGAAATCCCTCGTACGTCACGATGAAGTGGTGAGTTCAATCCAAAACGGTCGCTACATTTCCAAAAAGTACTTATGGGCCCAAAACGGACACCGTGTCCAAATGTTACGCTCAATTCTTCGTATGCTGACAATCCAAACGTTTCAAATATGCAAGTGCTCATTATTTCTAAAAATGGCTGAAATCTCTGGTACGTCACGACGAAGTGGTGAGTTCAATCCAAAACGGTCGCTACATTTCCAAAAAGTTCTTATGGGCCCAAAGCGGACACCG